>NC_043000.1:74287532-74296698 GCF_006345805.1 Octopus sinensis | reverse complement strand
ATATATATAAATATATATATATATAAATATATATATATATATAAATATATATATATATAAATATATATTTATAAATATATATTTATATATATAAATATATATATATATATATTTCTAACAAACTTTAAATGCAAACCTAGCCTTTTCTATGGTCTTCCAAAAATTCATAAAAGCCAAATTATAAATGAAACCATTAAAAAATCACCAAAGACATACATACACACACCTAACCCGGAGGACCTAAAACTATGACCCATTGTAGCTGGCCCAACCTGTGAAACACACAGACTAAGTCTATTTATGGACATCCTCCTGAAACCCTTCCTTAAACATATCGATAGCCATATCAGAGATGACTTAGATATGTTAAACCACCTTCCAAAAGAAGCCAAGGAAGAAACAATCATGGTTTCATTTGATGTAGTTAACTCATATACCAGTATACCTCATAATTATGGACTAGAGGCAATACAGTTCTGGCTGGACCAATTTCTGGAAAAAATACCAAAAAGGATCAGTAAAAAATTCATCCTACATAATAACCACTTCATGTTTGATAATACATTTTACCGTCAAAAATCCGGAATTGCTATGGGTACAAGGGCAGCACCAGTCATTGCGAACTTAACAATGGGATACATGGAAATAATCATTTACCAGGAATCTTTATCAATCTTTGGAAACCCCCTCTCTCAATACATAAAAGAGAATTGAAAACGATTCCTGGACGATTGTTTTATACTCTGGAATGAAAACACAGATAAACTCCTAAAATTTAAAAACCTATTGAACCTATTGAACAAATAAACAGTTCACAATGGAATACAACCAAAAGGAGCTCCCATTCTTGGATATACTAATTAAAAAAATTAACCTTAAAATAGAAACAGACATTGTTTACAAAGTCACAGATGCCAAACAATACCTTTTTTTTAATTCATGCCACCCAAGACACACTAAAACAAACATCCCCTTTAACCTTGCAAGAAGGATATGCACAATAGTGTCAGAACAAAATACCAGGAACTTTAGACTGCAAGAACTCAAAAACACCCTAATTGACAGACATTATTACTCAGCTCAACTCATAGAGGATGGGATCAGACGTGCAACAGAAATCAACATAGAAACTTTAAGAAAAGTTCAACACAACAACACACCTTCCCCGAAAATACTACCTTACATATCCACATACAACCCCAGAAACAAAGAAGCCTTCACCATGATCACCCAGAATTTACCAATACTTCATAAGGACCCCAAATTAAAGGAAATTCTAAACATACACCAAATCATTAAAAGCTACAAACAACCTAAATCACTTAAAAAGATTCTCACAAAGGCAAAATTGTTTTCTGAAATTACGGATGCAAAAGTAAAAAAATGTGGTAGACCGAACTGTGCAACATGTCTAAACCTGCTAGAAGGATCAGAATTCCTCTTCAAAGAGGGACAGAAATTCAAGATCAAATCTAATTTTACTTGTGCCTCTGAAAACATAATTTATGTCATAAAATGCTCGGGCTGCCACCAAGACTACGTGGGATCCACGGGACTATCACTCAGACGTAGATGCACACTGCATCGACAACAGATTGCATTTCCAGAATACAGAATGATACCCTTTAGTGAGCATATTGAGAAATGCGCAAAGCAACTACTACCACAATTTTTAATCTTTCCATTTTACCAATGTGCTATCGGAACACCAACACAAATGAGACTGAACAAGGAAACATTCTTCATTGAAAAGTACAAGCCCAAACTTAACCATTCCAACATACTTATACGGAGAAATTCACCCCAAAGGAAAGGCAAAAAAATTTTAAGCGATTATCTCCCTTACACAGGAAGAAATCACTTATTACTTCCCCTTATCTAGAACTCTTTTCAACATAAACATAACGATGTAAGAAATTTGAAAAGCTAAACGCGAAACCGGTCATTTCTTGTAAACTATGTCATTGTAAGAAAAAAATTTATAATATTCTTCAGACATATTGACTCAAATATATATTTTTTAACCTTTTAAAACAAGCCTTCTGTAGTTTTTTCACTTTTTACTATTTTCTATATATATATATATATATATATATTTGTTGTGCAAGATTTTTTTATGTGAAGTCATGTGTTGAAACAGATATTGTTATATTTCAGAATGGTCATTTTGCCAGTTTGGCCAATAAAAACACACGCACTATATATTTGGTGTTATTTTGCTTCAGTGTTATTTCTCTTTTACATTAATCTTAATCATGTAGTCTATAGTATAAGATGTATAGAGGGACGATGCAGTAACAAGACAACGACATATGTAAGGGAAACGGCACGAAGCATAGGATAGCGGGTAAATGAACATTGGAGAGAACTTAAGGAAGGTAAAAGCTCATCGATTCTGTACCAACACGCCAAACAGGAACACGGGGGATCAATCAACAACATAGAAATTAAAATATTGTCCACACATAGAACAGATGCAACAATCAGACAAATTACAGAAGCTACACACATAATAGAAGAGAAACCTAGCCTGAAGAGGAAACTGGAATGGAACACTAGCACACACCACAACATATGATGGTAGAGGATCCCAATAAACTGGTTACAATATAAACAAAACTGAAAATATAATAAATAAAATACACAGATAAATAAACAAATAGAAATAAATAACTGCATAAGTTTTTTTTGTTTAATTTAAAAGATTTAAAAAATTTATTATTATTATTATTACTAGTAGTGTTGTTATACATACATACATACAAGCATATGTAATGATAATAATAAGTGGATGTAAACACATGAACAAAATAAGAATAAACAAAAACAAATTACACGAACATATATAAACAGAAGATACAAATATTACAGGCATTCCCCCCCACACACACACTAAATAAACATAGACGCACATAGAGATAGATATAAGCATGCGCAAATGAAGACATACAATAGAAATACAAAATGGCTGATGGTTAGTAAGGAGAGACACAAATAAGAAAGAAGAAAACAAAGGACAACTGATACATATACATATTTATATACATATACATATATATATACATATACATATATATATATACATATACATATATATATATAATATATACATATACATATATATATACATATACATATATATATATACATATATATATACATATATATATAATATATATATATATATATATACATATATATATATATATATATACATATATATACATATACAATATATATATATACATATACATATATATACATATACATATATATATATACATATATATATACATATACATATATATACATATACATATATATATGTATATATACATATTTATATATACATATATATATATATTTATATATATATATATATGTTTTTTTGTTCTTAGTGTTTTTGTGTCTAATTGTTTGGCACGTTTAATTCCCTCGTCGATAAGAGAGGGTGGATATTGTCTTTCAATAAGTGTTGTTTTGAGGTCTTGAAGATGAAGGTCCCGAGTTGTTCTATCAGACACTATTGTGCAGACCCTTTTTGCTAAGTTAAAAGGGATGTTTATTTTTATGTGTTTTGGGTGGCATGAGTTAAAAAGAAGATATTGTTTTGAATCAGTTGGTTTATAATAAATGTCAGTTATGATTTCATTGTTAACTTTTTTTATCATGATGTCTAAAAATGGAAGTTGTTCTTTGTTATATTCCATTGTGAATTGAATGTTACTATTTATGTCATTTAGTGTTGTTTTGAAATCCAAAAGTTTGTCGATGTTCTCCTTCCAGATGATAAAGCAGTCATCCAGGTATCACTTCCAATTTTCTATTATGTAGAGGTAAAATGGGTAACCATATTTCTGAAGTGATACTTCATACAAGGTGAATTCAAAATAACCCATTATTAGGTTCGCAAGAACAGGAGCTGCTTTCGTCCCCATCGCAATTCCGCATTTCTGACGATAGTATGTGTCATCAAATAGGAAATAATTGTTCTGAAGTATAAATTTTAAGAATTCAATAATAAAGATCTGGTTTATGCGTTCCGGGAGGACTTCGGTGTACTTTTCCAACTAGAATTTAATTGCTTTTATTCCATAGTCATGGGGGATGTTGGTGTAAAGATTGATATGGAATAAAAGCAATTAAATTCTGGTTAGAAAATCAACAATTTTTCAGTTAGAGGGCTTGCACTTTCTATGGTCATTCAAAACCGTCCAAGGGTGGTCATGCACATCTTTACATTTCCCCAGTCACCCCGCAAAGCCATTAAAAAATCAATAGAAGTGATTTTTAGTGAATTTTCTATCCAAAACCCAATCAAAATGCCCGAATTTTGATACACCAATTGAATGCCAGCTGGCTGTATATGCAAGCACTAGCACTATGACCCAGCAACGCCGGGTCATAGTGCTAGTTTCTCTCTAGATAAAAGGCAGTTTGTCTGTCTGTGTGTCTGTCAGGTTGTACCCTCACCCTGACCACGGCTTTCAACCGATTCTGATGAAACTTGACACACACATAGCCCAATGTCATAATTCAAAACTAACGCAGCGAAAATTTTGTAAAGTTCCCCCAGTTCTGAAAAAAATCAATAAATTTGACATGGGGTCGAGAATCTAAGCTTTACATATGCAACACATTTTCTGTTGTAGTTTTCGCAACTTGCAATCGATTTTCACCAAACTCATGGTGAAGCTTAATGTTACCCTAAGAAACTTAATTCTGATGTTAGTTTTCAATGCAATACCTTACCATCAGAAAAAATCAATAAAATCATGCCATTTTGGGAAATCGCGTTCAAATTCAAGATGACATATTTTCGACAATATCTTTAACAAATTGGCAGGAATTTAAAAAGAAATTCACAGCAAGCATCATGTCTGCTCCAAGGAGCTATATGGCCTTTTTTATTCCAATAGGATACTTTATTACTGGAAAAAATCGGTTAATTAAATCATATGTGGCACACATAGCAAACCGATTTGTGTATTAAACACAAACCAGACTGTCTAGGGGACGCAACTCAACCTTCTTTAACTGTTACTCCCCCAAATAACTATCAAACAGCTATCGATAATTCAACCCACAGGAGGAAATCTAGACTAGTTCGTTTATATGGAGGAGTTTTATAGGTGACGGGTGTTCTAGGCAGTTCATCATATGATTTTTTGCCGCAAGATATTTTCTAGGCTAAACGTCAGCTCTTTGGGCACATGCGCAGCCCTTGCACCTCCAAACTAACATGCGCGCACAGTTGATTGGTGACAACGGATCCGCTGCATTCTCCAGGGACCTTTTATCGCTAGGTGAAAATAGGATGCCGGCTGATGCGGACGGCTGTGTTCAATTGGACTCACTTTGCACCACTGTCGACACCCTTGCTAGCCCTTGGGACACTGTCTTCCACGACCAACAAAACAATTTACGCAACATAAAATGGCTGGCAGGCAGAGCTATTCTCGCACCCAAAAATACAACTGTCAACTCCATCAATATCCAGCTACTTGAAGCTATTCCTGGTGATGTCCACGTCTACAAATCTATAGATAGGACAGCAGACCCCGCCGAGCTTTCCAATTATCCTGTTTAATTCCTGAATTCACTTGAACCACCAGGCCTGCCGCCACACATCCTGAAGTTAAAAGTCGGTGCACCGATTATGCTCATCAGGAATTCGGTTCCACCTAAACAGTGCAACGGCACACGTCTGGTTGTGAAACATTTGGCACCACAATTAATAACGGCCACAATACTTACCGGTTGTGGGAAGGGAGAGAACGTCTTCATTCCACGCATGCACCTTCAACCGTCGGGCGCTGACCTACCAATCCACTTCAGGCGTTCTCAGTTTCCTGTTAAACTCTGCTTCGCAATGTCCATCAATAAATCCCAAGGCCAAACGCTACAAGTCGCTGGGTTACATTTGGGCGAAGTGCTTCGCCCACGGTCAACACTACGTGGGCTGTTCACGCGTTGGGAGGCGCAATGATGTTTTCATGTTTTCGCCCAAAGGGACAGCTAGGAACATCGTATACACAGAAGTATTCGAGTGAAGAGAAGACATTGCAACGTCCACATGCGCCTTCGTTCCCTAGAGGGAAAAGACTAGATCGGGATTAGTCGTTGCCTACTAGGAGCTCTTACATACCCGGGCAATGCCGGGCTATGCTGCTAGTTATTATTATAAAAGAAATCATTTTTATTATTATTATAAAAGAAATTATCATTATCATCATCATCATTATTATTATTATTATTATTATTATTTTTCAGCTGAGGTTGACTTTGCCTTTCATCCTTTGGAGGGTTGAAAAATTAAGTAGCAGTGAAACACAGGGGTCGATGTAACCCTCCCCTCAAATTTCATGATTATTATTATTAGTATTAGTAGTAGCAGCAGTAGTAAGGTGGTGATTTGGCAGAATCATTAGCATGCTGGACAAAGTGTCTTGTAGTATTTTGGATGTTGCTACGTTCTGAGTTCAAATTCTGCTGAGGTTGATTTTGCCTTTTGTGTGTTTGCATCCTTTTCTAAAATTTACGAAATTAAATTTCAAGATTATTTCTAAAAAAATGTTAAATGTGGTAAGTAGCTTGCTAACCAACCACATAGTTCCATGTTCAGTTCTACTGTGTGGCACCTTGGGTGAGTGTCTCCTACTATAGCCTTAGGCTAACCAAAACCTTGTGAGTGGATTTGGTAGATGGAAACTGAAAGAAGCCCATTGTATATATAGATATATGTGTGTTTGTCCCCCCCACCCCACATCGCTAGACAATCGATGCTGGTGTGTTTACATCCCTGTAACTTAGCTGTTTGGCAAAAGAGAACAATAGAATGAGTACTAGGCTTACAAAGAATAAGTCCTGGGGTTGATTTGCTTGACTAAAGGCGGTGCTCCAGCATGACCACAGTCAAATGACTGAAACAAGTAAAAGAACAAAAAGAAACAATATATATATATATATATATATATAAATATATACATATACATATATATATATATATATATATAAATATATAAATATATACATATACATATATATATATATATATAAATATATACATATACATATATATATATATATATATATATATATATATAATATAAATATATATATATATATATACATATATAATATATATACATATATATATATATATACATATATATATATATATATATATATATATAATATATATATATATATATATATAATATATATATATATATATATATATATATATATATAAACTTAGATATGTTTCGACCAAAGATTGGTCCAGGCCATGTCTAACTTAATAGCACCACCTGATAGGATTATCTGAATCCTGTTTAAGTCAAGTTTTGTTTATGGTCCATTCAAGTACTGAGTTTTTGTTGGGTGAGTTGTATCCAATTATGGGTGGCTTATCTGGTATTCCTTGAAGGAATCTATCCAGACTCCGTTTAAAGTTGATGGGATCCTTTTCCTCTTTGATCTCTTTCGGGACAATGTTAAATAGGGCAGGGCCTGTTGAGGAAAAGAAATTATGTTGCAGCGTACATGTATGCTGTGATCTTGAATTGGGCAGGGGACGTATGGCCTGTGGTCCCACTCTTGGATGAACCTTGAAGCTAATAATGTTCAGGTCGTTTGGGCAAAGTTGGCGGTATATTCTCCACATCGTACAAATGATGTACCGCTCACGGCGATGCTGGAGAGAGTAGAGTTTCAAGGCTTTAAGGTGATCCCAATAATCGAGAGCAGCCATGCCTTCAATTCGTTTAGTGAGTGCCCTCTGGGGTGATTCAATCCTCGAGATGTTTTGTCTTGTATAGGGAGACCATAGTGGGCAGCAGTATTCGAGGTGTGGCCATACAAAGGAGGAGAAAAGTGGTATGATGACACCTTGTTCTCTGGACTGGAAAGTTCTTAAGATCCAGGAACTCATCCTACGAGCTATATCGACCTTCTTGTTGATGTGTGCTCTCCAACTGAGATCGTCATCAACAATTACACCTAGGTCTCTGATATTGTTAGAGACTGTGAGCGGTTCCCCTGAAGGAAGAGAGTATGGCTGTTTTAGTGAGGAATTTCTTCCAAAATGCATCAGCTCAAATTTTCCCTCGTTCAGTTGCATTTTGTTTCTGCCTGCCCATTGACTCACAGCATATAGATCAGACTGAAGACGACCAACATGGAGAAGAAGGATCTGGAAGCTTAAAGATCCTGCGAATGGACAGAGATTTAGGTACATATTACTTGAAGCCTTTGACGAAGTAGATTTGCCTAATAGTGGTTTTATCTCTAATTCAATATATATATAAAATGATACCTACATCCGGACATATCACTAGTCACAGGAGACATGTTTATATATGTGAGAGTGGGTAAGTATGTAGACACACACGTACACACATACAAGATAGGCTTAAAGCGTGTAACGTGGGACTGCTATAAACTGACCACTCGCCTCAACTATATCATATTTCACTCCCCCCCCATACACTTACCACAGCATCAGAACTTTAACCCATTATCTCTCTATCTTAATCCTTTTGTCTTTACGACCGCTTTGTATACATTTGTATCTTTTTATCTTTATCTCATTTTATCTTTATTTTTGTTTTTTTATTTTTTACTCTTTATTTTTTGTACCTATTACACTTTCACAATACATTTCTAGAATTTATGACCCTGTACCTGACGTTCTTTATATCTTTATATTTTTACATCTTTACTTTTTATTATATTTTATATTTTATTATCCTTATAATTATATTTATATATATATTTTTTTGTGATCCCAACTTCATTAACATTTCCTACCCTTCCCCTCTTTCCTCCTTTTTCTCTTTCTCTAAACATCCAATTCCTTCCCTTACAAGAAGAATAAACCCAACCGGAATCTACACAGTACTCACTCTATATTGACTGAGAAAACAGTATAGACCATTTTTTTGAAGTCTAATAATACCATGTATGCCTATTTGATGATGAAGATTTACAAACATACATTCCCAGTGATACTCAGTTTACCTACCATTATAAACAATGCCAAATGTTTTTTCTCAAACCTTTCATAATGTGATACAAGTCTTTGGTGTAGCAATTGCATGCGGCTGAAGAGGGCTTTTGAACTATCTGTTATGTCAATTATGCATTGATGTAAGAATAAGTT
>NC_043000.1:74190032-74282532 GCF_006345805.1 Octopus sinensis | reverse complement strand
ATTTGAGGGCATATCTGAGAGGGCCACTATAAAAAGCAGTGGTCCCAAGACAGTGCCCTGTGGAACACCATTCACTATTTGTGTGTTCATAGAGGTGGCTCCATTAACCACTACTGCCTGACTCCTATCTTTCAGGAAGTCATGTAACCACACTCCAAGTTTTCCAGCTATGCTGAGGTCACGCAGTTTGTGGCATATCATACCATGATCCACCTTGTCAAAAGCTTTTGCAAAATCAAGGTAGATTACGTCCACATTTGATTTGTTGAGTAACTGCCTCAACACCCAGTCATAATGTTGTAAGAGCTGGGTCAGGCAGCTCCTACCTCGTCGAAAACCATGCTGGGTATCACTCAGCAAGTTATTTTCCTCAAGGAATGCGATTAGTTTCTTTCTGACTATCCGTTCCATGACTTTGCTGATGTGTGTAGTCAGAGAGATAGGCCTATAGTTTTTGGCATCTGCTCTACTTCCCCCTTTATGTATTGGGCATATTATTCCCCCCTTCAGCTTGCTTGGTAGCTTGCCATTCGCAACAGAGCTCTGGAAGAGAATCTTGAGGGTTTTTGCCAAGGCATGCTTACACGCTTTGAGGAGGATTGCTGGAAAGAAGTCCACTGGTTCGTTCACTTGTCTGTGTTCCAACAGGATGGTAAAGACACTTTTGAACTGGTCATTTAGCATCTCACTGATCTTAGTTGGACTGTCTGTGAGGGAGCCATCCTTTCGGAGGAGGGGTCCTATCTTGTAGTGCACTGAGACTGTTTCTTTCGCGTAATGAAAGAAGGCCTTTGGGTCTGATTTAATGTTTTTTATAACCCAGGCTTCTTTGTCTGCTTTCTCCCTCACAGCCTTTTTTCAATCTCCATCAGTGTTGTTTTTAGGCGGGACGTTTCACTACTTTTGGGATGATTTGCAACCTTCGTCCATCATCTCATGAGGATCTTCCTATCTCTTCGAATCTTGCTCCTATTTGTTTTGGCCTTGTGCTCTGGGACATATTTCTGGCATACGGCTTGCACAGAAGACATGAAACATTCTAGTTTCATGTCAATGTCTGGTGTGGAGAGACATTCCGGCCAGTCCTCTCTGAGGATCTCTTTTTGGGTCGATTTCCAATCTGTTTGTGGAAGTTCAGATTGGAGAGATTTTGGGTGCTTCCCTTAGGCTGTATGTCTCTGGTTACTTTCGGCCCAAACGTAGACAGCTCTATTATGTTGTGATCCGAGACTAATGTTGGTGTCACTTTCACATCATGAATGATGTCCATATTGTTCATGAAGCAGAGATCCAGAATGTTATTCGCCCTAGTTGGTTTGATTACAACTTCCTCCATGAATAAGGCATTGGTGAGGTTGAGCAGGGACTCCACCTGTACTTGCTTGCAATGATTCATTCCTGAGAGTATGAGACCTTCGGGCCATTTGACATTGGGGAAGTTGAAATCACTCTCACTAGTCTTGGAGGGCCTGCAAGGTCATGGACACTTCCCCTTCCTCCAACTTAGCAAGTAAAAAAAAAGTGCAGGTTTAAATGGAGCTTAACAAAAGCTTGCAAAGTTATGTGTTTATTTCAATATTCATGTCATTTTCAGAACTTGATGACTTGGAATACAGTAAATTATTTTAATTTGTGCCACCATAAGGAGAAACATTATAAATTTGATGACTGACTATGTTTTAGATTTTCCAGTCTGCTACAGTATTAGTTAATATGACAAACACAACATATTAACCCTTTCGTTACTATATTTCTGACCAAAATACACCCCTCATGAGTTTCAATTAAATTCTAAAATAATCATGAATTTAGGCTTGTTTCATTAAATAACTGTAAATTTTTTACTTATCAAGATATTAATGTGATATTTGGAACATAATTAAAGAAAAGGTTCTTAATCAACTCTATTGCATAACTTTTGTCTCAACGTGACTTTAATTACATATAAATCCAGGTAAATTGAGCAAAATGTAAAAATATTAAAATTTTGTATAAACATCACCATAGAAAATGAATCATCAGCTAATATTCAATTGGGTATGCAGCAAAATTTTGATATAGAAGAATTGTGCACATCACTAGATCATCAGTTGAATTTAATGCACAACTGAACAGGTGTACCATAAAGGTGGAATAAACTGAAATACTGGAATCCACCTAAAATCTACCGCAAGTTTGACCAAACTAAAGAAATCGGTCAAAAAATAATATACAGCCCTGGCTATGGTATCATCATCATCATCGTTTAACGTCCGTTTTCCATGCTAGCATGGGTTGGACGGTTCAACTGGGGTCTGGGAAGCCAGAAGGCTGTGCCATGCCCAGTCTGATCTGGCAGTGTTTCTACAGCTGGATGCCCTTCCTAACGCCAACTACTCCGAGAGTGTAGTGGGTGCTTTTTATGTGCCACCTGCACAGGTGCCAGACGAGGCTGGCAAATGGCCACGATCGGATGGTGCTTTTTACGTGCCACCGGCCACAATCGGATGGCGCTGGCAACGGCTACGTTCGGCTGGTTCTCTTATGTGCCACCGGCACTGGTATCTCAGCTACAATTTCCATTGATGTTGAAAGATTTCGATTTCGATTTTCACTTGCTTCAACAGGTCTTTACAAGTAGGGTTTGTGTCACAAGAAGGAAAGGTATGCATAAGTGGGCTGGCTATGTCCCAGGTAGAGGCCACGAGTTATGGTCTCACTTGTCCTGCCGGGTCTTCCCACGCACAGCATACTTCCAAAGATCTCGGTCTCTGGTCATTTCCTCGGTGAGACCTAAAGTTCGAAGGTCGTTCTCCACCACCTCGTCCCAGGTTTTCCTGGGTCTACCTCTTCCACAGGTTCCCTCAACCGCCAGGATGTGGCACTTTTTCACACAACTATCTTCATCCATTCTCGCTACATGACCATACCAGCGCAAACGTCTCTCTTGCACACCACAACTGATGCTTCTAAGGTCCAACTTTTCTCTCAAGGTACTTACACTCTGTCGAGTATGAATGCTGACATTACACATCCATCAGAGCATACTAGCTTCATTTCTTGCGAGCTTACGCATATCCTCAGCAGTCATGGCCCAAGTTTCACTGCCATGTAGCATGGCTGTTCGTACACATGCATCATACAGTCTGCCTTTTACTCTGAGCGAGAGGCCTTTTGTCACCAGCAGAGGTAAGAGCTCTCTGAACTTTGCCCAGGCTATTCTTACTCTAGCAGTTACACTTTCAGCACACCCACCCCCGCTACTGACTTGGTCACCTAGGTAACGGAAGCTATCAACTACTTCTAGTTTTTCTCCCTGGAATGTGGCGGAAGTTGGTCTCTGAGCATTTTCAGTGTTTATTGCTCCTGAGCATCTGCCACATACAAAATCTATCTTCCCAGTTAGCTTTCCTTTGACATTGCTGCACCTCTTATGTGTCAATAGCTTACACTTGGTGCATCTTATAGAGTTTTTCTACAGATCGAGCAGGGCCATCTACCTGAAGGCGTTTGTGATTTGCCTGCCTTCCTACATATTAGGACTTTGGTTTTAGCTAGGTTGATTTTAAGGCCCTTCAATTCTAATCCTTGCTTCAACATCTGAAACTTTTCTAGTTCTGATAGTGACTCAGCAATTAGAGCAAGGTCATCAGCATAGAGAAGCTCCCAGGGGCATCCTGTCTTGAATTCCTCCGTTATTGCCTGGAGGACTATGATAAATAGGAGGGGGCTGAGGACTGAACCTTGGTGAACCCCTACCTCTACTCTGAATTCTTTAGTGTACTCGTTGCCAACCCTCACCTTACTTACAGCATCTCTGTACATGGCTTGCACAGCTCTCGCTAACCACTCATCTATCCCTAGTTTCCTCATTGACCACCAGATAAGGGATCGGGGGACCCTGTCAAAGGCTTTCTCCATGTCAATGAAAGCCAGGTACAGGGGCTTATCCTTGGCTAGGTATTTCTCCTGCAGCTATCTCACCAGAAATATGGCATCAGTGGTGCTTTTTCCTGGCACGAACCCAAACTGCATCTCATCCAAGCTGACTCTCTCCTTAACCCTTTCGATACCAAACCGCCCAAAGCCACCCGAAAAAAATTTTGGTTAATGTGACCAAACCGCCCAAACCCGCCCGAATTTACCTATTCATATTTAAATGAGAATATCAGAGCAAATCTCTTTAGTACATTCGTGAAAACACGTATTATATTTCGTAAACAGCTCAACTACAGTTTTGTACAAAAATCGAAGTGTAATTTTAATTCCGTGAATTTTGGGAGATTTTTTTCCGAAATTTGTTCCTATTGTGTTTTCAAAATTTGTAATTCTGACAAAAAGTGGATACGAATTTCATTATATCAAGCAGCGAGTCAGAATTCGAAGGATTTTCTACTGAAGACCTTCATAAATCTAACTCTATGACTGAAAAAAAAAAGCATGTGGTATTTGATAATGAATCTGATGTTTCATTTTCCGAAAGTGAAAACTGTGAATCCGAGAGCTCCAACAGCAATAAAGAAAACGAATTGGCACCTGAATGGAGTGAAAATTTAAAAACTGTTTCTTTTGGTGATTTTTCTGAAGAAA
Source organism: Octopus sinensis (assembly GCF_006345805.1). NCBI lineage: Eukaryota > Metazoa > Mollusca > Cephalopoda > Octopoda > Octopodidae > Octopus > Octopus sinensis. The sequence goes on along the minus strand of NC_043000.1, from coordinate 74,277,963 downwards.
CTGGACCAAGCCACAGACTTTCCCAGAAGAGTAAAGCCTTAGACTATTTCTTTTTACTTTTTCGAATGAGCCTATTTGAAATCATTACGGCGGAAACGAACCGTTACGCTAAACGTAAACAAAGCGAAAGAAAGGATAGTTAGTGGTTTCCAACCAAACCTTAAATGAAATTAACACTATTTTGCCATAAATATTATGGGTATCAGAAAGTTACCCAGAATAACAAATTCTATCGTAAAATTTTGTTGTATACCCAATTGAATATTAGCTAATAACCTATTTTCTATAGCGATGTTTGAACAGAAATTTTAATAATTTTATATTTTGTTGAATTTACCTGTATCTACCTGCAATTAGAGTCACTTTGTGACAAAAATTATAGTATAGAATTGGTTGAGAACGTTTCATTAAATTATCTTCCAAAAATCAGATTAATATATTGATAAATAAAAAAGTTATAGTTGTTTAATGAAACCAGACTAAATTTATGATTACGTTAGAAATTAATTGAAACACATATTTTGGTCAGAAATATAGTAACGAAAGGGTTAATCAGTTGGGCTATGACCCTCTCCGTAACCTTCATTACCTGATCCAACAGCTTGATACCTCTGTAATTATTTGTATCTAAAGCATCACCCTTACCTTTGTAGCAGTTGACTATTATGCTGCTAAACCAGTCATTGGGTATGACTCCTTCGTGTATCACCTGGTTAACTATACAGGTGACTAGGCTATAGCCGACACTACCAGATATTTTAAGCATCTCTCCAGTAATTCCTGATGGGCCTGGGGCTTTACCTGTCTTCATGCTACTAATTGCCTTACCTACTAAGGAACTGTCAACTCGGATAGCTGGTCCCTCTGTTGGGTCGACATTCGGTAGACTCTCTTTATCCCATTCATTTTCCTTATTTAGCAGCCTCTCATAATGATGTCTCCAAACCCCTCTCTTTGCATCCTCATTTAGTGCAAGTGAACCATCATCCATGAGAACACATTTCTCTCCTACCACATCATGATTCTCTCTCACACACTGTCTTGCAACACGGAATACCTCAAGTCTATGGTCCTCAGGGCACAGAACATTGGCAAATTTTTTCTTATCTGTTTTCCCTCTGGCTAAATAAACCTGTCTCCTAGCTTCTCTTTTGGTAGTCTGATACAATTTCCTGCTACCACCATTTTTCCAGTCCTTCCAAGCCTGTCTCTTTTCTCTAATAGCCCTGTCTACAACATTGTTCCACCACCACGTTATTTTGGGTCAAGAGAGGACTTTGCACCAGCCACAGATCTGATCTGTGGCTCTCAGCAGGTTGTCCCTCAGAGACCTCCAGTTGTCTTCTACCCCATGTGAAGCTCTATCCCCTTCTACTTTGGCAAAGGCTTCAAGTAATATGTCCCTAAGTCTATGTCCATTCACAGGATCTTTAAGCTTCCAGATCCTTCTTCTCCATGTTGGTCGTCCTCTTAGTCCTGATCCTAAAGTCACTAATTACCAGTTTATGTTGTGGGGTACATTCTTCTCCGGGGAAGGTTTTGGCATTTATAAGCAGCCATCTTTCCCTTTTCCTGGCAAGGATGTAGTCAATTTGGCTGGTATGTCGGCCCGATCGGTAGGTGACTAGGTGGCTGGTAGGTTTCCTGAAGTTAGTGTTGCAAACCATAAGATCATTTGCATTGCAGAACTCCAGCAGCCTGGTTCCCTCCTCGTTGCGGAAACCATAACCATAGCCCCCATGTACACCTTGGAAGCCCCCAGCATGTCATCCAATGTGACCATTGAAGTCACCAGCTACAAAGAGAAGGTCTCTGTCGTTTGTCAATGAGGTAGTCTGCAGTAGGATGTCATAGAATCGGTCTTTCTGTCCATCGGGTAGCCCCACCTGAGGGGCATAGGCCGATATAATGGTTGCTAATCCACGATGAAGCACTAATCTAATCTTAAGTATTCTGTCACTTACTCTGATTACCTCTATTACCTTATCTACCCATTTATCAGCTAGAAGTATACCCACGACCCCAAACCCATCAGTGTTCCCTGCCCAGAAAATCTTGTACCCGTGTTCTTTGCCTGTGAGGAACCTAGCAGAACCTCCTCTCCACCTTACTTCTTGGATGCAGCACATATCAACACATCTACGTTCAAGCATTTCAACAATCTCACCAGACCTACCTTTCAGTGTGCCAACGTTGAGAGTGCCAACTCTGAGGGTGTGGGAGGTATGGGCCCTAGAGACCCCAGGGTGGGGGACAGTGGCGTCATGTACCTGAAAAGAGAGCTTGCATTTGGCAGAATTCATAAGCAAACAATGATCTTGATAAGTTCAACCTGCATACACTAAGCTATCGTGTTTTGCACTGTATGATCACCTTATATAGTAGGGGTGGGGTTGGCGAAGGCCTTTAGGTGCTCATGGGGGACAAGCAAGGAAGACGTGATAGATGAGAGAGACTTCCGGTTCAGGTGAAGGGGGTGGGAGGGCGGGCGCACTGACGCAAACTGGCAGCCATGGGCTAGAGATGAAGAGACAGAAAAGGCCGATAGATAGATAGCGAGAGGGAGGGAGGGATGGTTCCTGAATTTGGAGAAAGACGAAATTAGAGACAAGGTCTGTGTACGTGTGATAATTTTCATGAGTGAAAAACTATGTTGGAAATTTAAGAAATGCATCACCTAGGGTTAAGACGAAAGGACATCGACATTAAGACGGGAAAAACAGAACAAGAAAGTATTAAGGGTTTATGATGATAATACTCGCAAAAATACATGAAAGAGGTGGCAGGTAGAACCTTAAAAATCTCACCGGGGGTTACTCATTTTCTAAGAATCTTGTTTTGTTTAGTCAGGGTATCGAAGTCAATAAGAAAGTTCAAGCAACGTGCATTGGTTTATATAGGTTAGAAGAAGTTGTGGAGGGGGGGAGTAGGAAGTAGGGGTGAAAGAGAGTGAAGATATATAGAGACAGGCGAGCAGCAGTCGATAGAGAGAGAGAGACACATGGTGATAAAGAGAGGGAAGACACCCTCGTGAACTGGCAGCCATGGGCTAGAGATGAAGAGACGAAAAAGGCTGATAGATAGATAGGCATATAGTGTAGCGAGAGGGAGGGAGGGATGGTTCCTGGATTTGGAGTCCAGACCACATCGTACCCTAAGCCATGCTGACTAATACTATTTTCCCTGTATAAAAACTAAATCCACAGCAGTACCCAGTATTTGTTTCACAAATTTTCCAAACTTTGATCCCCCATTTTGTGTTTGTTTACAATTTGCGTAAATTTGTTTCCGAAGTGATCGCTTCAAACAAGCATACTGAAAAAAATAAAAGTCTAATGGTTTTGCTCCCTAAGAAAGACTATAGATAAACTCTATCTCCTCAGAAAAATTGCTAATAAAAACATTTTTAAAGTTTTTTTACTTCATTCCAATGTAAAATCGTCTTTGCTGTCGCCATCGCCGCTTTGTTTCTTTGGAAACGCTGCTTTCGGTTTCAGATAAAAGAATATCCTATTAATTATTGTACACCATGTGCTTTTGTACCTCATTCATTCTTTTTCTCGATATCTCCCTATTTTCTGTTGAAAAAGCTTTAAATTCGGAATCAATGCTTGATAACATGAAACTCCTATCCATTTTCAAAGTTGAAGAAAAGTCAATGCCGGAAAAAATGTGGAAAAAAATCTCCCAAAATTCACTGAGTTGAGATATCAGGTCAAGCAATGTCGGATACTATAACCCAACTATTTACAAAGTGAAATCACGTGTTTAAACAAATGTACCAAAAAATTTTTCGGCCGGTTACGGCCAGGTTAGTAACGAAAGGGTTAAGTAATTGAATATGTTTAACAAGTCATGAATGAATGCACCAGCTAATCCTGATTGATGTAGAAATGAAAAGTAAAACATGGAAGTGAAAATGCCGGTTAACAGTTAGATGAAGTAAAAAAAATTGTAATGACAGCTGAATTAACAGATCAAGATGAATAAATATTTTTTAAAAATTCATTCAAGAGAGATTCCTGTGATCTGTTTTTTTTAATATATTTCTTCAGTAAATCTTGATTTCCTAGAAACAAGTTAAAACATTATTTACTGAACAAAAGTCATTAAAATGTTGTTTTTATAAATATAATTTGAAGTAAATACCTTAGCAAACTCTGGTTCAATCACAGTCCACAATATAATGATAGAATCCAGAAAGCCATGAATTATATTCTTCTCTAAATCAAAAGACACAGCTTCATTTCCACAGTCCTCTTCTAAATCACTGGATTTGTCCTTGAAAGAAAGCAAACTCAAATTTGTCATACATTTTCCTAATTATTGCTTTTAAGATTAAATTTAGAAGTAGAACAGATAAAATTCTTAATACTGTGGATTTTATAACATTACTACGGAACAATCAGAAATATTGTCCACAAGCACATCAGATCTAAGTCTTATATGATGCGGAAAGGTCAATTTGTCAAAAAAAAAAAAAAGCAAAAGAAAATCACTACATCAAATCTAAAAGGCTCTTAAACAAACTGAAAAATTCAGCAGAAGATTTGACTTGGTTTTTCTCAAACAAGAAAACTTCGACTGAGATCAAAAAGTTAATAGAAAAAATGACAGATCCTTCTGAAGTACCAAGTGTTATGCATACAAAATTTCCTGCAACTGTTATGGTTTCAGGGGTTGTCAGCAATGAAGGACATGTGATGCCTCCTTTTTCCCCACAAGGCCTTAGAGTTAACTCTACCGCCTACATTGAGGTCCTGGAAACAATTGTTAAGCCATGGATAAACATTATATGCAATGGAAGGCCATATGTGTTTCAGTAAGACTCTGCAGTATTACACATGGCTCTAGTAACACAGGAATGGATATCTGAAAATTTTCATGATCACATAACCACCAAAATTAGGCCTCCTAATTCCCCAGATCCTAACCCATTGGACTATTACATGTGGAGCGTTGTTGAGAGAGATGTCAATGAATACACCCATAACATCAAAGATTTTTTGAAAGCTGCCATAGTCAGAGTAATGTCCAAAATGAAACAGAACCACTTGATTGAAGCTGTAGATGATTTAGATCTCGTAAAGAAGCAGTTGTTGAAGCTGAAGGTGGCTTTATTGAATAACATTATAGAAAAGAAGGTTTATTTTCATCCTTACAGCATTTTTTGATAAAAAATGAAGTTATCTCTTATATATGTTTTTTTATAGACATAAATCTGTCCTAAAATATCTTACGCACCCGGTGTATATATCTATAATTATAAAAGAGAGTTTGTATGTGTGCGTGTATGTATGTTCCTGATGCATTCCAAAACCGAGTTGCTGATTTTGACATATTGGGTATCAAAAGATTCAGTACTATTTCCACTACCAACTAAACTTTATTTTCATTGACATATTTCCATTACAAAAATTTAAAATTATTATCTTTTCCATAACTCAACTATCATAAAGCATTTTATATATCAACACATTTTCTATATAAGTGTGTATCTTAAAAGACATCCATCATTACGACACACAACTTCACTCACTCACTCTATCTCTCTTGCACATACACACGTCCATTTCATATACATGTACATACATCTGATGTTTCATACCCTATGTATGTTCTATAGTTGAAAATGAAAGAAAGCCAGCATAAAATTGATACTGTATGTTCTACAGGTGAAGGTGAAAGAAAGTGACACAAAAAGAGGGGGAAAGGGGGAGAGAAGGAGATGCTGAGAACCTCCGAAATTAGGTCATGTCGTACAATTTTTAGGTCATTTTCACTTTTGTCCCATGTTTCATGCATGTGAAAAATTAGGCACTATCTTTCTCTTTCAATTTCTCATTATAATGTATGGAGACCTTCTACTGTTAACATATTACAATTTCACTACATTTCCTTCTTTTGGAATTAAGAAGGGTATGCAAAAATAACTTCCTTTGGCACATGCACACACACACACAGAGTTAAAATTCTGAATGAATTATGTTATTTTTTGCTGTGTGCTATATCACAGCTCAAATACTATGGAAATTACCTTTTCCTATTCTGTTGTTCCTGTTTGTGAGGAGCATATTTCAAAAGCTGATCTTCCATTTAAACTTACAAGGAAGTTATCTCAAAAACCCTGTCATTTACCTGTTGTTTCTAGCATGTCTGAGATAACATTTGCATACCTCCCACACACAGACACTTATTTCTTTCCTCAATTTACTCACATTCCTATGCTTTCCATACAGGAGATTTGCATTTTGTCCAAGAGTGGGTAGCCAATGGGTGGCCAAGGTGGGGGAAGGGACATTCAGTATTTCTTTCAGAAAAATTAAATTTTTAAAAATAAATTATATTTCCAACATTCGTAATCTCTGTATTTTTCCACGTGCATAAAAAACAAAATTCGAAAAACAGTTAAAAATTAGGAAATTTTGGCAGGAAGTGGGGAAATTATAATTTTGAAAACAAGATTTCTGGCCAAAATCATATTAACCCCTTTTTGTTCCATGAAACAGTACACAGTTTGTGATCTTTCTTAAGAACATGCAAAGAAGGGCCACAAAGAAAACTGCCTCTATTTGTACTCAAGAAAACTCACTTCAGCAATGCTCAAATGTGTAATATTTGAAAACGATTACCAACGGCGGAAGTTCTACTCTAAACTATACTTATTGTCTGGGATGAATGCACGATGGCACACCATTGTGCACTAGTGGCCCAAGATAGGTCACTAAGAGATATTAGAATCAGAAGAAAGATGGTACAGTGAGATGCTGTGTAGATTATAGAGTGATAAATGAAGTGACAATGAAAGATGCATATCCTTTGCCAAGAAATGATGCTTTAGCAGGGGCCTGATGGTTCTCTACTTGGATATGAAAGCAGGACACCATCAAATCAAGATTGCTGTAAAAGATAGGGAGAAGACCATATTTTCATATGGACGGAGTTTGTGGCAGTTCAGTGTAATGCTATTTGGCTTGTGCAACGCCCCTACAACTTTCAAGCATACTGATATTCTGTAACTTGTTTATATTTATATGCTAGAGATATTTTTTAATCCACATTAACTGGTTGTTATATTATTGCTGTTATTTCCTTTCAGAACAGGTTTGAACATTTTAATAAACTGCTTTTCTTTTATCTTTCTTCCAACCTACTTTGGTAGACCCAGTTGGAGGAGGATGCATAAGCAGAGCTAATTGTTGCTATACTACTCTGCAAAATTAGTCTAAGCTTAAGTACCCTATTGCACACTGTGACTACCTCAATCACCTTATTGACCCATTTCTCTGCTAGAAGTATGCCTACCCCATCACTGTTGCTCTCCTAGAAAACTTATATCTATGCTTTTGTTTGTGAGGAACTTGGCTGAAGCTCCCCTCCACGTTACTTCTTGAATGCAACACACATCCATTCAATTAACTGACCCAATTAATTATCCCCATGACTGAAAACCCAACGATTCTTGTTGATTACAAGAATCAGTGGGTTTTGCAAAGTAACCACTATGCAAAATGTTAATGGTAATAGAAGACACTGAATGAAACTTTTACCATTAACTAATAATTCATACATGGTGATACCTAAACAAATTTTAATTTATTTACATTTCACTGATTTTACCTGTACAGATTTATGCAAGAACTTAAAAGAAACATATATATATATATATATATATATATAAAGAAATGGGATATAGTTGTTTTGTGAAACAATTCTAAATTCATCATTACTTTAAAATTTAAATGAAACATAGAATTATTTTATGTACGTCAGATGATATTTACCTTAGGCATTTCACTGTCAAGAATGGAATCATCATTAGCATGCTTCTTATCACGTACATGGCGAAGAATACATGAGCACAATAACACAATGAAAGAAACTACAAATAAAACAGAAAAAAAAGTTATAGCATGTTTTCTAACATAATTCATTTATAATTTCAACTTTAATTTCAACCATAAAATTCTAACAATCACTCTAAAATATGCTAATAATGAAAGAAAAACGAAATATCTTGTCAGTTACATTTGTAACGTGGTCTCAGAAATAAAGTAATGCCCCCCTCCTATCCACCCACTCACAACTCTTAAAAAAGAAACAAAAAATATTTAAAAATATAATTTTTTAAAACCTATTTGGAAAAATTTTTAAATGACTGAAAATGCAGTAAAGTTGTTGAAAACAATTTCAATCATGTAAGTTTTAAAAATAAAAGTTGATATTAGAACTAAAGTATATCATCATCAGTAAGATGAATTTCTCCATTAACAAAGTAAAAGATTCTGATTTGGCAGTCTATTTATATTTTACCAAGTATAAAAATATAATAAAACCCTCATTTATAATATATAAGTGAAAAAATTGCACATTGTCTATCAAAACACAAGATTTTTTCTACATACTACCAGACTAATCAGATTTATAATCTAATGATATATTCTCCAGATGGATATTTATAATAGTTTTTATTTGGACTAATGTTAAAAATGTTGAAGTTACATATTGGTTATTTCTGGAGGAGAAATTAATTTCAAGGGACAAAGAGTGTACACTTGAGTTTGGTGGTTAACTCTATTGTCACAAAAAAATAAGTTTCCATTTGTTGCTAACCTATGCCCTAGAATAGGGAAAATACTTCTGAATTACTTTCTACATAGGCAAAAACAGTTTTATTTATTCTAAACTAAATCTTAGTTCCTTCTTTCATGAACAGCTATTATAAAGAAGTTCATAAATAAATTACAACTCTAGTGAGAAGTTGCAAGTTACTTGGTGGCCTTCCCTCAAGCCAGAGCCAAGGCACACTCTGTAATGTGGTTCACATCAGAAGGGGCATCTAGTCATAAAAAGCCATGCCAAAGAAGACATTGGAGATCACTGTGGTCTCCTGACTTGTTGAATCCTGTCAATCTGTCCACCACAAACCAGCATGGAAGACAGATACTAAATGATGATGATGAAGAGCAAGGGAGATTAGGAATGAAGGAACTGATTCATTACACTCTTATTTAGAGATACTTTTGTTGAATTCAAAAACATTAAATGAAAATTTTTAGAAAACTCATTGGTTTCTTAATCAATAGAATATAATTTACTACCGAGACCTGTAAATATTTTACGGAATTAATAGTGAACCTGCTGGGTTTTTCCTGAAAAGTTTATCCAAAAAGCCTGAAAGTGTAGCCTGTGTTGTGTCTGTATCAAAAGATAAGTCACTCCTTTGTTATTCATTGTTATTCACTGCTCCTGTTGAGGGTGCAGTGGATGACATCCATACAAATCAATAACATGTGTCCATGGATCAAATTTTAATAACATTGAACTAGATATATAATGCTCAAACAAAGAAATAAAGCATTACTCTACAAAGGCAATGCTTTTAGCATAAATGGTACCCACCTTCCAATTAAACATTTATTATCATCTTTTTAACATCCACTTTTCCATGCTTGCATGGATTAGATGGAGTTTAAGGGAAGATTTCCTGTTGCCAACCCTCAGCCGTTTCTAAGCAAGGTAATATTTCCCTACAGACAGATATGTTCTCACAGATTATTGGAAACGACTGACACTGCTTGTATGACAGTGGTAGTCATATACAACTATTACATAATGTGAACACACCACACATATATAGCTAAAAGGTCACAATAAAGAACATAAAATCAAGATAAAAAAGAAACACAAAGTTGGTATTAGTTTGACACTCACGAAATGGGGTTAAAAAAGGAAATGTCCTTAAGGTTTTGAGTATTCACTCTTCTTCCAAAAGATTGGACGGATAAGGGAAGAATAGAATAGACAAGGAAACTTATATATGTTTGTGTGTGTGTGTGTGTATGCGTGTGCATGTCATGGATTCTCCTGTTGAATTTAATGCATATTTTTGTTTAAGCTCTTATGACATTTACAAACAAATCCACAGATTGGACAAACAAATGGTTTGTTATACAAAGCGGCTGGCCTTTGTCGTTGTTCTTTACGAGGATCCAGACAGCTCAAATCATAGTTCTTTATGGTTTTATAGCAATTCAATGCAGTTTTTTTTCAAATGTTTCTGGGAGAATCTTTATCATTTTCAAGTTAGCTTTGAACTTATACCTGTACCTTAGCCATAGTCTTCTTATACTTCTTTCATCATGGAGTTGGCTTTTGGAATTCTGCTACCACTCATTTTGATGACATGATCAAACCATCTTAATTAGGATTGCAAAAGAAAAGATTCAATACCAACAATTTTACCTTTAGAAAATAGGTCATGTTAAAAATTCTATCATTCAGGTTGTACCAGCAAATGCCCAAAGACATCAAGCTGGTTGATATGTGAAAAATAGGGTACCCAAGATTCTGATCCATATGAAAGAGTAGAAAGGACTACAGTTTGGTACACATGAATTATTCTTTTTAATGAGAGTCCTATCTGCCCCACAGACAATGGTAAAATTTGCCAAAAGCATTTGCAGCTTTGGCAATGCAGTTTACTATTTCATCATGAAGAGAGGCAGTTGACTTCACTCTACTTGGCAGATATATGAATGTCTTTACATATTTCAGGTTTTTGTCATTGATGATGGGGCTGTTAAGGAACAGATGAACTGAACATTGCAGTTTTATACCTCTGTATTTGAAACAAACCCACAAAATATTTGTTGGGAGTCAATGACAGTTATCTCTCCTGATCAAACATTTTCGACCAAACTAGAATATTCGAAGAGAACGTGATTAACACCCCCTTTGCTAATTTACTACGTATAACTTATAAATAACACGCAGGAGGTCACTAGTAGCACATCGCCTATTTAAGCATGCATTCCTGCTTAAATCAGCCTCTCTCCTCTTTCTAACTTCTTCAAGACACAATAAGTCCACAGAGAAGAGGGCCAGGCACATGTATGTGAAGTCTAATTCCTGTAGAGGCTCGCCATGATATACTACATCTAGTACCTGTGGAAAGTAAATCACATAGCTTGAATTACTTCTATTTTAATCAATGTTATCGTGGAACATGGCAAAACCTTTCCTTTGTACCAGAAGTCTTTATTGAACTTCGTATACTCACTGTACACATTCATTTATGAGGTTGGAATAAAACCTTGAACATGAAGCTATTCACACAGGATATGTGTTATTGTCTTTTACTGCACAGAGGTATTTAATGGTTATTGGATTTATGACACTGTTCGTTTATTGAAGTGTTAAATTTTTATTAGTGATTTCTTACACTAAACCTCTGATTTGCTTGGGGGTGGGCTTTGTACACCACTTTGCTCCTTAGGACTGATAAGGAGTAAATTGAATCGGATTGCATTCACTACCAAAAAGACATCTTTCAGAGTGATAGCCTATTAGTGTTGCCTTTTGCCCTCTCATTAAACCCACTATCATACCTGCTCAGAAAACATAATAACCATAGAAATGGATCCAGAAGTATTTCTCATCTTTTCTTTGTCAACGTCCTGAAACTATGGGCCAAAATATTGACCACATAAAAATGCAATTGGACCTTATAACTCAATTTTCTGAAGACATTAGGATGATATTTCCTCTGAAAACTTAAAAATGAACAGCTTGACAATACATCCTCTATAGCCAGATGGCAAAATGAGAATGTCAGATATGATGAATACATAAATAAGGAGAGGACCATGAATGAATACCTCGAGAGAGTAAAGAGAATATGGCCATCAGAACCCTCAGTTTACAACAAGCATATTGCCCACAGCACCTTTGCAGTGCCTATCCTCACACCTATGAACTGGTCAACAGAAGAACTCAATGAGATATTCAAACTTGCATCATTTTACAGGAAACTTCAACATCAATGGAGATGTGGACAGGCTACGCTTCCCATGCAAGATTAGTGGTCATAGTCTCAAATCTGTATTGATGTCCTATGAAGCACCTATTGTGATACTGAAACAACATTTGCAGAAGAGGAAAGAGATCAATAACTATCTTACCAAAGTTTGTGACTATGAAATCAACAACAAAATTAGATAGCTAATGTACTTGAAGGGAGGTGTGAAAAAAAATGCTGATACAGATCTTTCAAGGTGCGTTGACAAAAATCTATTTATCAGAACAATAGAATAGAAAAAATAGCCAAGTTCACTGAGAAGATAGTACATGGGTACTTGGTACATAAAATACAAACCACAGAAGGGACTGATCATGTCAAAAGCTTGGCATGGAGTACCAACAAGTTTATGACATCCTACTTTGAAGGCTACATCTATTCACCCAAGGACAAGCGATCCCTCACAAGTACCTATAGCATGAAAGGCAGAAAACATTGACAGACAACAAACATAAGCTGTGCAAGACCAAGACTAAAGACATCAACCACATTATTGTCAACTGTGAGAGAACGTCTTCCAAGTATTATCTTCCCATAAGGTATGATATGGTGGCCTGAACAATCTGGAACATGAGAATTAAAAAAAAACACCTACAGACAAGGTTGACCATATTGAGACCAATGGGTTAAAAGAATATTAGTGGAACTTAAAAATTAAAGCAGCCACAAGTTAAACTACAACCAGCTAGATCTGTTGTGTGGCACTACAAAGAAAAAATATGTTCAGTTGTGGAAATCAGCTGCCCTCTGGACATTAATATGGTTAGAAAAATACAAGAGAAAGAGGACATTATGATAAGAAGTTTGAAAATCCAGTACCCAAGCCAGACTTTCAGTTTCATACCTATTATTATTGGAGCAACAGGATACATACCAACCTGTCAGGAGCAAAGAATGACTGAATTTGGGATCTTGACGAAAGAACGTAAATCCAAAATCCAGACACTACAAATGATCACAGTATCTGGAACTATAAAAATCTGCAAGTCCTTCATAAGATTTAACCCTTTAGCATTCAGATTAAATTACATCAACCACAATTCCAGGTTTCACAGAAAAGACTGGTCCATAATACAATCTACCTCCTGATGCTCAACCATTGGACTATTTATTTTTATTTGTTTTTTTCAAAACTGTCGCAGAAGAAACAAATAAATATACCCAATGCATGATTTCTATTTGTGGAAGACCTGATCCACTATGGCAGCCAACTGCAGAAATCAATCTTTTTTACTATAAACATTATTTTTGGTATCATGCAGTTTCTTTGTAGAACAAGTGGAGTGGAACTACTGGAGTCCCGATGCAAGGTACAGTAATCCATATATATCTAGTATTATGTCTAAAATGATATATTCAAAAATATCTCAGTATTTACATTTATCTGATTCTGCAAATCCCCTCAGCAAGACTGCAATCACCTATATGAAGTGCATCCAATTATTGAGTTACTTTCTACAAAAATATAAAATCATGTATTTGTCTAACAAAAATCTTAGTGTAGATGAAGTCATGATAGGCTATAAGGGTAGGGTACATTTTTAGCAATACATGCCTGCTAAACCCACTGAATGGGGCATCGAGGTATGGGAGATGTGTGACTCAGACACAGAGTATTGTGCAAATTTTGAGGTCTACATGTGGAAAAAATATAATGGAGACAGACCAAATGCATTGGGGTATGATGTTGTATAGTCTCTAACTGAACCATTTTCACCATCAACACCAACACCTGTATTTTGACCGTCCCTCTTTTCTTCAGTGGCTTTGATGGGAACATCTTGTGCATGTATGTACTTACACATGTAGTAATGTGATGAGAAATTGCCAAGGGTCATGCTATGAAATTAAAACAACCGATTTAAAAAAAAGACCAGACATTCTTAAGATGCAAAAGAAAATTTGCTAGTCACAGTATACAGGGACAAAAGACAAATTTGATTTTTGTCTACAACAACCTGGTGTTGATGCTGAGGGGGAACCCGCAGTAAATATTTCATATAATAGATATATGGGTAGTATCGATAAATCCAACAAGTATCAGGCTTACTACTTAGTTGGATGACCTGGAAAGAAATGGTGGAGGTACATTTTGTGGTTTTTAGTTAATTTATTGTTAATTTATATATTGTTTATGTAAAAAGCCACAAGGTACTTCCTTCACTGAAGGACTACTGTCACATAAAAATTTCAGGCTGAAGTTGCATCTCATTTATGTAAGGACTTTTCTTGCAGAAAGCACAGAACAAGGAGAAAAGCAAAATTAATTGAGGTGGATGTCAACAGAGAAAATATTAACTTCCACAGAATAAAAAATATAAATGGAAGAAAGTTTGTAGACTATGTTCATTGCAAAAAAGAAAAACTGTTAGTATATCAGGTCGAAATCTTGTTTATGCCAAGTAACCTTGTGTACAAAGTGCTTTGGACAATTCCATCACAGAAATATGGCATAATTATATTTTCTAGTTTGATAGAAATACAATTATATATTCGTTTCATTTTATTGCAATTAGTATATGAATGTGAGAAATACATTTTAATTTTTAGCATGTAACACACTCGTATTCACCTTTGTTTCCTCTGTTAATGAGCTTTTTTATTAGATGCATTCTGTTATGTAAATGTACTCATTAAGTTGTATAAGAGTACATAACCAATAGTATATTAACTAGTAAAACAGTTTTGTACTTATTTTCAATGAAAATGTTTGAATGAAATATAAAGAAAGAATAAAATCTTGTACCAATTATACCTGAATGTAAAGGGTTAAGAGATTATGGTTTTAAAATAAGATGCTTTCCTTCACAACCTTGCTAAGCAGGTGGCTGGACAAAATTTAGTCCAAATCAAAAAGGGAAAAAGAAGAATGAACGAAAGTATGTACATGCATACTTAAGCTCAGTTCAAATATGTACATGCATACATACATACTTAAGCTCAGTTCAAATATATTGCCTTTAATTTTCACTGAAGGCAAAAAGGTGATAAATAAACTGCAGTGCTTGCAGTTCAAAGTTGAAGTCTTACAACAATTTTAAAAACAAGCAAAATTATCTCCACAAACTTAGCACTTCCTGCATGCTGTTTTTGGTATAACTGTTTGTGGAATGTATGTTACACTGGCTCTATAATAAATCAATGATCTCTAAAGTTATACAGTAGCAGTATCAAAGATTAAGTAACCTGTCCTGATATGCAGCCTCTCTGAAAATTCAAAATGTTTCATAAAAAAATTGCATTCTTTATAGTATAAAAAGCCTGATAATCTTAAACTGGAAAATGGATGATAAAGAGGGAAGGGGCATTCAAATATATATATAAACAGTTCCACATTCAGTCAAAGCATGGAGACAGCAAATTAAGTTAACATTAGCAGATTTCATTTTGAAATAGTGAAATCACTTAGTTCAGATGTTTGACACCAGAATGCTTACAATTCCTCTCCATGAAAATTACATTTTCACCTTAAAAAGCCTGATAGGAAAGCAAAACCAAATATTTACAACAAATTACTGAAAACAACATGACAGTATTTTAGGTTAAAATGATAAACTTACCCACTTGCTCTAAAGACATAAACTTTGGAGCATGTTGGAAAAATATGCGTGCAGCTTGTGGATTGCTTTCTATCAGTGAGATAATCCGAATGATTTGAACTTCAACTGTTTTATCAAGTGGGAGGAAATTGCTGAATATAACTTTCATAATACGTCGAGCTACAGGTTGAGAATCAGTAGCCAACCGTGCAAGCAAATGCTCAACAGGTACAATAGACCAGTACTAAAAAAAGAATATTTATAAGCATTAATCGATAAAAAGAATATTATTTTGATAATAACCTACAAAAATTAAAGGACAAGAAGCAATCAACTTTAAAATTTCAAATATATTAAGGTGCTATCTGGAGTATAGGTGACCACCATCTCGTATTCTTGATACACATACACACACAACTATAGAAGCTTCACTGAATCTCTCTCTATATAAACGGCAGTTTGTCTGTGTGTGTTTCTGTGTGTCTGTTTGGTTGTACCCTCACTCTGACTACGGCTTTCAACCGATTCTGATGAAACTTGACACACACATAGCCCAATGTCATAATTCAAAACTAACGCAGCGAAAATTTTGAAAAGTTGCCCCAGTTCTGAAAAAAATTGATAAATTCGACATGGGGTCGAGAATCAGAAACACAAACCACAGACTGTCTAGGGGACGCAACTCGGCCTAACTCTGACCTACCAATCCACTTCAGGTGTTCTCAGTTTCCTGTTAAACTCTGCTTCGCAATGTCCATCAATAAATCCCAAGGCCAAACGCTACAAGTCGCTGGGTTACAGTTGGGCGAACAGTGCTTCGCCCACGGTCAACTCTACGTGGGCTGTTCACGCGTTGGGAGGCGCAATGATGTTTTCATGTTTTCGCCCAAACGGACAGCTAGGAACATCGTATACACATAAGTATTCGAGTGAAGAGAAGACATTGCAACCTACAAAATCGATAAACTCGGCATGGGGTCGAGAATCTAAGCTTTTTATATGCAACACATTATCTATGGTAGTTTTCGCAACTTGCAATCGATTTTCACAAAACTCATGGGGAAGCTTAATGTTACCCTAAGAAACTCAATTCTGACGTTAGTTTTCCATGCAATACCTTACCATCAGAAACAATCGATAAAATCATGCCATTTTGGGAAATCGCGTTCAAATTCAAGATGACATATTTTCGACAATATCTTTCACAAATTGGCAGGAATTTTTTTTTTTTATTCACAGCGAGCATCATGTCTGCTCCAAGGAGCTATATAGCCCTTTTTATTCCAATAGGATACATTATTGGAAAAAATCGGTTAATTAAATCATATGTGGCACACATAGCAAACCGATTTGTGTATTAAACACAAACCAGACTGTCTAGGGGACGCAATTCGACCTTTTTAGCTATCGATCACAGGTCCCATCGTACTTCGTGTGGTCTAAAAACACCTGGGTTCAACGGAAATCCGGCAAAAACGTTGAAGGCTTCCCAGGCGTCAAGTTTGACTCTGCCTGGGTCGAGTTTACAACATCCTGCCAAACCAGCAAGAATGCTTCTACCTCCGTCTCCTTCTACATGAGGTCACTGGTCCAACAGGGTTCGGCAATATACGTACCGCCAATGGGGTTCTGTGCGACACCTTCAGGGAAGCATGTATGAGACTTGGCCTTCTAGAGGATGACTCCCAGTGGGACGCCACGATGGCAGAGGGCGCTTTACTGCAAACGCCTTCGGCCCTACGACATCTTTTCGCAACCCTTCTTCAAAAATGTCAGCTTAGTGACCCACTAAGTCTCTGGATGAAATACAGGGATGACATGTCGCACGACTTCTTACGTACGGCTCAGCGACACTGCCCTTCCGCCGAGATCACGTTCACCAACCTCATTTACAATTTTGCGCTCATTCAACTCGAAGACGCTGTCATCAATATGGGTGGGTCTGCTTTAACAGAGTACGGCCTTCCACCACCCACACGTGAACACGCCAATGTTATGTCTGCTGAATTGTTACGCGAAACTTCCTACTGCATTGAAGAACTGCACCAGTACGTCCAAGATAATGAACCACGATTGCTTCCAGACCAGCGCATAGCCTACAACACCATCGTAGACTCTGTCAGACAGCAACGTGGGGGGATTTTCTTCCTTGATGCACCCGGCGGCACTGGCAAAACCTTCGTCACTAAACTAATTCTGGCGGAGGTCAGACGCAACACGGACATTGCCCTGGCTGTAGCTTCCTCTGGTATCACAGCCACGTTGCTTCCGGGTGGCAGAACTGCCCACTCTGCCTTCAGACTCCCACTCGATCTGGCAAAGTCCAAGTCACCTATCTGCAACATCGCCAAGAACTCAGAACAGGCCGACATTCTGCGCAGATGCAAACTCATCGTACGGGACGAGTGCACTATGGCACACAAAGGCGCCCTTGAGGCACTGGACAGGTCCCTGCAAGACATCAGAGACTCTACGGCCCCCATGGGAGGATTAACTTTACTTCTTTCAGGAGACTTCAGGCAGACTCTACCTGTTATTCCAAAAGGAACCCGTGCCGATGCCGTGCGCGCATGCCTTAAGTCGTCAGCTCTTTGGGCACATGTGCGGCCCTTGCACCTCCAAACTAACATGCGCGCGCAGTTGATTGGTGACAGCGGATCCGCTGCATTCTCCAGGGACCTTTTATCGCTCGGTGAAAATAGGATGCTGGCTGATGCGGATGGCTGCGTTCAATTGGACTCACTTTGCACCATTGTCGACACCCCTGCTAGCCTCCGGGACGCTGTCTTCCACGACCTACAAAACAATTTACGTGACCTAAAATGGCTGGCAGGCAGAGCTATTCTCGCACCCAAAAATACAACCGTCAACTATATCAATATCCAGCTACTTGAAGCTATTCCTGGTGATGTCCACGTCTACAAATCTATAGATAGGACAGCAGACCCCGCCGAGCTTGCCGATTATCCTGTTGAATTCCTGAATTCACTTGAACTGCCAGGCCTGCCGCCACACATCTTGAAGTTAAAAGTCGGTGCGCCCATTATGCTCATCAGGAATTTGGTTCCACCTAAACAGTGCAACGGCACACGTTTGGTTGTGAAACATTTGGCACCACATTTAATAATGGCCACAATACTTACCGGTTGTGGGAAGGGAGAGGACGTCTTCATTCCACGGATGCACCTTCAACCGTCGAGCGCTGACCTACCAATCCACTTCAGGCGTTCTCAGTTTCCTGTTAAACTCTGCTTCGCAATGTCCATCAATAAATCCCAAGGCCAAACGCTACAAGTCGCTGGGTTACATTTGGGCGAACAGTGTTTCGCCCACGGTCAACTCTACGTGGGCTGTTCACGCGTTGGGAGGCGCAATGATTTTTTCATGTTTTCGCCCAAAGGGACAGCTAGGAACATCGTATATACAGAAGTATTCGAGCGAAGACAAGAC
Source organism: Octopus sinensis (assembly GCF_006345805.1). Lineage (NCBI taxonomy): Eukaryota > Metazoa > Mollusca > Cephalopoda > Octopoda > Octopodidae > Octopus > Octopus sinensis. The sequence continues at coordinate 74,259,114 of NC_043000.1, read as the reverse complement.
ATTGCAACGTCCACATGCACCTTCATTCCCTGGAGGGAAAGGACTACATTGGGATTAGTCGTTGCCTACTAGGGGCTCTTACATACCCGGGCAACGCCGGGCTATGCTGCTAGCACAAAATAAAAACCCAAATGAAGCATAATGACTATCGCATGTAAAAATAACTGAGGGAGAACAGAAGAAAGTGATATGAGCTGGAGGGATTGGGGGTAGTAACTTAGATAGGATGGGGGATTATTGCAAGGAACAGGTGAGAGGGAGGAATTTGTGACAAAGTTTTAAAAAAAAAGGAGGAATAGAAAAAGTGAAAATGGTGATAGAGTTGTGTAAGGTGGTAGTCTAGGCCAAGCCAAAATTATAAAGTGCAAGTAAGGACAGGCGTGTGGGAAAGAACAAGAAGGGAGCAATAAACTAGAATGGAGAGGAATTGTGAAAAAGTCACTGAAGGAAAGAGAGTTGTGAGGGTATAGAGCAGGTAGGTTAAAGAGTTAAAGATGAGAACAGTTGTAGAAAAGACAGAAAAACAGTCAGAAAGAAGCAAGAAATAGAGACCAGCAGCTAAAAGAAAAGGAAGACCACCATGTGAATGTTGTGAAAGCATTGTAGATAGGGAATCAGTGGAGAAGATGAAGAGAGAAGGGCAGAGGAAAACAGTAGATAGATGCAACAAAGGAAAAAAACTAGCAGGCATCCTTAGCGATGTAAAGGCAATAGTGAGATAAAAGTAACTTGAGAGAGAATGTGTAGCAAATAATGTAGAGATAAGAGTATGGTCTTTGTCATAACCTCTAAGAGATGTAGCATCTTCAGGTTAGCCTAACTCTAATCCTTCACCACTTTGTTCCTTGATTTCCCGCTTCCACAAGATCCACTAACTTTGAGGACTCGATGCTTTCTTATACAGCATTCATCTTCTATATACATCACATACCCATACCAGCAGACCATCCTCTCTTCTAAACATCTGAGTCTTCTTACAGTTTACTCTAAGCCATGTATTTTTCTCTTACCTCATTTCTACTCTGGCTTTGAAGTACACAAACAGTACATTTCCATCAAAGCATATCATCTTTGTTTCTTTCTAGTTTTTATAAACCTTCTGCATTCAAGGCCCATGTCTCACAACCAAGCAGCATCACAGTTCTAACACAAGCACCATACAATCTGCTTGTTCCTGTTCAGAGAAAAGGCTTTAGTAGCCAGCCATGCTAATAGTTCCATGAACTTTTACCAAACTGTTCTTACCTTGACTACTATACTTTCAAAGCAACCACTTTCATACCATTTACATTTCCAAAGTAACAAAAGCTTTTGACAACTTCTAGTGACCTATCCAAACTCATAGTTCACTTATCACTTATGTAGCTAATTTTCTGTTAAATTGCATATGATAATACTATAGCTCTTGTGTGTTCAAAGCTTATAACGCATAAATATATCTTCTACCAATGTCTACCAGTGAAGTATATAAGCATCAGTTAAAAACAATATGAAAAACATACTTTTGGGGGAAAGTTTCTTGAGATATTTGATTTGTTCTTCATCAAATTTCTGACCCTTTCCAGTCAGTCTCATGATCAGAAAAGCAAATAACCAGCGATTTATCTGTTAGATACTGGAAAAGCAGGCAAAAGTCAAGTAGTAACAATTCATTAAAAAACAAACTGCCTTTTGAAAAGATGTTCTCATGCATCTCAGTTGTTTCATCTAATAGTCCTACAGGCCATCACAAAAGTACACAAGAACTCCTGTATGCTGATGATCTAATTCTGAATATATATATATATATATATATATATATATATATATATATATATACAGAATTAGAAAAAGAATTGGGGAGAAAATTTCAGGCACAAAATTTCCTAAGCCTACAATTGATAGGCCTAAACTAATCAAAAATGAAGTTCTTAGTAAGTTGGAAAAGAGACCAAACCCTGGTACATCATCATCATTTAACATCTTCCTTCCATGCTGGCATGGGTCGGATGGTTTGACAGGAGCTGGCCAGGCAGAAGACTGCACCAGGCTTCTGTGTCTGTTTTGGCATGGTTTTTACGGCTGGATGCCCTTCCTGACACCAACCACTCCGTAGAGTGGGCTGAGTGCTTTTCACATGGCACTCGCACAGGTGAGGTTAGTTTTGGTGTGGTTTTCACAGCTGAATGCCCTTCCAAATACCAACCACTTGACAGTGTCGACTGGGTGCTTCATGGAAATGGCCTTGCTCAATATGCTGAAAAGGAATAAGTATAAACTCATCTCTCACAGCAGCTCTGAGATACCACCTTATATTTCATGATACCAGTACCATTTCATTTGGTAGTTATTCTTCAGTCATTCATATTGTTCTTTTCACCCACACCATATATTAATTCATCCAGCTTGCCACTGAACTAAAGTATTTCTCATCATGCCTTACACTTACCCCCTCTCTCTCACTCCCCCCTCCTACACCTGCAGCCTTCCCAACCATGTCATCTCTCTCTCTCTCTCTCTTGTCCTCCTGGCAACTGTATCATCATTACGATCCTGCTACTCTCCTCCCTTCACTCACTCTTGCATTGCTCTATCTTCCCCAACCCATGACTCATCCGTCACCAACCCTTCAAACCTACCCATTTTTTACACTTGTGCTCTTCATACAATCTGGCAAACCCGCTCCTCCTCATCCACTCACTTTGTACCTTGAAAAGCCACTTGGACACCTTATCTTCTATTGATCATTCTCATTCTCTCTTCTAAATGTGAGTTGTCATGCAGTTCCTCTAATATTCTAACCTTCACCTAGCATAAAGCTAACAACCCTCTTCCTTGGGGTTTGTAGTCTTATGAGTTTCATGATGACCTCAATGAATGCTGGTAGCATGAAAAAAGCATTCAGTAATACAGTGTAAAGTAGTGAATGTTAGGAAAGGCATCCAGCTATATAAACCGAGCCAAAGCAGATACTGGAGCACAAAGCAATCCTTGGATCCATCAAATTCTGTCAAACTGCTCAACCAATGCCAGTATGTTACAGGAACATCAAATGATGATGATGAAATTCATTGAAAAACATAGATAATCATCATAACTAATTTATTGTTTCAAAGTAGCATTATTTGGATGAATCTACAGAAGTCATTTGTCCCAATTACAAACAAGAACTAGAAGCAAACTTCACTTTAAGAAAATAATCTTGTATTCATCCACCTAGTCATGTACAAAGCACAAAAAAGCCCTCCAAGTCACAACAAATAGTAGGCCTCACAATCACTAAGCAATCTCACATCTACAGAATAACAAAAACTGCATCCTAAAGACTAGCTTCCCACTTTAAGTCTAGGAAATATTACTGCTCCTGTCAGTTGCTAACTCTCTACTAAACATATGTAATCAACAACGGAATACTTCTCCTTCATATAATACTTTGCTACTACAAACATATAATCTCCTCTCAGCCTATTGGAACGGAATCACTAATGCATTCCGAGCTCTGCCTGCCATTACAGTAACCCCTGTTCTTCATAGCTGGCTTGTCTTGTGCTATTTTCAGCAGGCTCACAAAAATTTTTCATCCATCCTCTTTTCATCACTTATTCAGCTCCAGCCTAGGCTATTTAGTAACCATTAAATATAATCCTTTCTCCTTACAATATCAACCATGTAGATTTTTATCTCTGGTCACATTTTTTCTACAGAAGTTAACTTGAGCATCAACAACATCAACGTCACTGGACTCAGAGAGCATAGAAAAGCTGTAGACACAATCTCTCCCTCAAAACCAATCTATTAAGAGATAAAAGAAAAGAAAGCTAAAGTAACGACAAAATGCCTTTTAGAATGATGAAATGCAAGTATCAGCTTTCAAACTCATAATCAATGGACCATAAATAACCAATTAGTATCCATTAATGCTGCAATGAAAAATGTAAATAAATATATACAAATCAAATGATTCTTATGAAACGCAATATGATATAAAATGGTAATGAGCAAGAACTTTGACGCTACCTTAACCTTACGTAAACCTTTTACTTTTATAAGTAGATTGACCATAGCAATACGGACTTTCTCTGATGAGTCATGAAAAAGATTCTGGAGCTCAGGAAGAATGGGATGTAGAATCAGATGGCAATAATGACAGTTAAAAAGGAGAACAATACCCTGCAAATATAAAAAAAAACAATTAAACCTAAATTAAAAGAATTAATTAATAGAGTTTTAACCCTTTCGTTACTATATTTCTGACCAAAATACACCCCTTATGTGTTTCAATTAATTTCTAACATAATCATAAATTTAGTCTGGTTTCATTAAACAACTATAACTTTTTTATTTATCAATATATTAATCTGATTTTTGGAAGATAATTTAATGAAAGGTTCTCAACCAATTCTATACCATAACTTTTGTCACAAAGTGACTCTAATTGCAGGTAGATACAGGTAGATTCAACAAAATATAAAATTATTAAAATTTTTGTTGAAACATCGCTATAGAAAATGGGTTATTAGCTAATATTCAATAGGGTATACAACAAAATTTTACTATAGAAGAGTTGTGCACATTACTGGATTCAGCAGGTGAATTTAAACACACAAAAGACAGGTGTACCATGAAGGTATAAGTAAAACGAAAGACTAGAATTTGTCAGTGAAGAAAATTAGAAAACAAAATAGACACACACCATCAACTAGATTAAATAAGCTCTCCCACACACATAGATACACAGATACAATAATGCATAGATACAATGATGATTTACAAAAGAAATTAATCAAAATTCGTCACTCACCTTACAGGTAAATTAAAATAACAAGTAAATTAAAATTACACAAAGAAAAATAAAAACGAAGTAAATTTGAAAATATTTATAAAATCAAATCACACATATATACAAATCAAACAATATTCCTACCGTGAAAACTTGTAAAGCACCCTGCTCTACATAATGCAACCTTGCAGAATGCACATTGGAAAGTTGTTTCAACAGCCCTTCCACTAGGAGCTTTCCTTTTTTGATGAAGGCATTCGGGACACTGCTTTTTGCGACCCTCGATTTTTTCTAATTTATGGAGATCGGCTGAATTCAGAGGGATATCCCTCTGGCAGGCTTTGCTTTTTCTCCCTACAATTATTTTTTTTTTAGGAATACCCAGCTCTTAGTTGTGTTGCCACATCTGCTCAGAACTGCAGATGGTCACATCGCTTCTGAGTCGGTCCCAATTTGGTATATAGTATAAACGCATTAGTAATACTCATGTTTACTATATACCAAACCAGGTATCGCCACCATTTATTCCCCAGTTTGCCAACTGGATAGTAAGACATCATCTGATTCAGCCGATCTACACCACCCATGTACCTGTTATAATCGAGGTTCACAAACAGCGTGCCATTTTCATCCACATGTGGCCGTGCACAGGTAGACAGAAAATTGATCTGCCTCTTATCTCTGTATGTGGTCGCTAGCAAATTTCCTTTCTGCCGTTGAATTATTTCACCTTTTTTTTTAAATTTTGCTTTTTTTATATCCAACGGCAGTCCTTTTCTACTAGCGATCACTGTAGCGCATGTATGTGTTGCCACAGTATCTAAATTCTCCGCAAGTTTGACCGAACTGAAAAATCGGTCAAAAAATAATATACGGCCCTGGTTATGGTATGGAAGTGATGAATTCCAGACCACATTGTACCCTAGGCCATGCTGACATACATAATTGTCTCTTTTGCCAGTATAAAATTCAAATCCTGAGCAGTACCCAGTATTTGATTCGCAAATCTTCCAAACTTTGATCCCCCATTTTGTGGGCTTTCCGGGCATATACTGTTGAAAACGTACTCAGCCTTTATAGCCCACCATACATACCCTCATCAATTGATAAACATCTCCCAGGTTTATAAACAGCTTTATATGTGTTTTGAACACAGTCAATAATGGGTCTTATTTTAAATAAGGGATCAAAGCCTGGTTCTCCACGTACTGGTGTACTGCTCATGTCTCTTACATGCAAATATTGGGTCAATTTTAAAAATCGTGTCCTCGTCATTATACTCGATACATACTCGTCTCCAAAGGGCTCATCACTACTCCAGTAATTTGTTATTCTGGGTAACTTTCTAATACCCATAATAATATTAATGGCAAAATAGGCCTTCATTTCATTTAAGGTTGTGGGAAATCACAAACTATCTTTTCTTTCACTTTGTTTACATTTAGCGTAACGGTTTGTTTCCGCTGTAATGAGTTCAAATAGACTCATTGGAAATAGTAAAAAAAAAAAAAGTCTATCACTTTACTCTCCTGGGAAAGACTGTGGCTTGGTCCAGTTTCTTCAGAAAAATCACTAGAAGAAACAGTTTTTTAATTTTCACTCCATTCAGGAGCCAATACATTTTCTTCATCGCTGTTGGAGCTCTCGGAATCACTGCTCTCACTTTTGGAAAATGAAACATCGGATTCATTTTCAAATACCATGTGCTTTTTTTTTTCAGTCATAGAGTGAGATTTATCAAGGTCTTCAGTAGAAAATCCTTCGAATTCTGACTTGCTGCTTGACAGAACGAAATTTGTATCCATTTTTTGTCAGAATTACAAATTTTAAAAATACAACAGGAACAAATTTGGAAAAAAATCTCCAAAAATTCACGGAATCAAAATTACACCTTGATCGTTGATCAAAACTGTAGATGAACTGTTTACGAAGTATAATCACGTGTTTTCATGAATGCACTAACGAGATTTGCTCTGATATTCTCATTTAAATATGAATAGGTGATTACGGGTGGCTTTGGGTAGCTTAGTCACATGAACCAAAATTTTTTTCGGGCGGCTTTGGGCGGTTTGGTAACGAAAGGATTAAAAGAATTTTTTTTATCATGCTTTTCACAGTTACAAAATCTGCAAAAATAAAATCCCTTCATTCCAAATCTACTAGTATTTATACTGTAAACCATCAATAGTATTTTTGAACTATACTATATGTCTTTATCCAGCTTTTGACATACTCATGCACACACAAAAAATCTACAAGTTTTGACCATTAGTTATTTTAGGTAAGTATAATCTTTAAAATCATCTTATTTCTTCAGACAGACTACAGCTAGCAGAACTTCTCAAAGTTCTCTGGACAACTGTATGGTTTCTTCCCATTTTCCCTCGATTTGTCTCTACTATGAACTGCTAAAAAAATAAGCAAGCCTCTCTCAAGTCATACCTCATTGTATTCAAAAAGAAAGCACACTGGTTAATGTAATATGAAACAAGAAAAGTTGGTCGTGCCTGTAACAGCTACTACATCAGAGCTGACCTAGGGATAAATAACAATAAATCACTTGGGAACATGAGAGCAACACTAAGTTCAGGGATGCTCATATCTATTACATTATGTTGACTAACTCAGAGGTTTGACCATGCCATTTCCATCTGAATCTTTCTCAGCTATAAGGGCCTTCCTTTGCCAGCAGCTCCCACATTTTCATTCAACAAGTATTAATCCTTTGAATAATACATCAATGCAACTTCTCACCAGCAAAAACATATTGTTCAGATGCTTTCTCACTTTTACTCCAGCTTTTATGGGCATCAAGTTTCAGCCCTTTGTTATCTAGTTACTACCCTCTCATTACAACCTGCCTACACTTAACACCAGCTAGGAATCAAAAACAATCTGCTATAAACCATCTGAATGCTTTGTTGCCTTATTGTTAATCACCTTTGTACATCTAAAATCCTAGTTACTTTACAAATCTTCTGGAGTTCCATTTGCACTTCTTTTGTGTTTACTGGTGATACTAAATTCACACTTACTCTCTTCTATAAACAAGGCCCATTTCCCAATTAAATAGCACTTTAGTTATTGTCATGTTCGTATTCTGATAACACCACTGTATCAGAAGAAATGATTCACCCAAAATATATTCCTGCATAACAAATATTCAGCCCATCAAAGAAAGCCCAAAGTCACTCTCAACAGTCATGTTACATTTTAGAGATTCTTCCAAATTAAACTGACTGAACATGTATTTTCAAAGGAGCTTATAAAGGAGAAACTGAGGGGCCCCTAAAGCTCAGGTCAGTGAATGGAAAAGTGTTTGTGTGTGCGTGTTTTGCATGAAAAGGAATTATATATTGCTAAGGAATGAAATTTCTATAAATGCTAGATAACTAAAGTAGAAACTTAGTAAAATTAAAGTATCAGTACAAATAGCACTTGCTGCCAACCTAATTAGTAAGACTAGCACTGATATCAGCTCAACGTAGCCACCTTTAATGACAAATATAAATAATTTATGATTGTAACATTAAATGTGCATGTGTCAGTTGCTTAATGGATAAGAGCATTATTACTTTTAATTGATTTAGCAGATAATATTCAATAGTCAATCAGGTTCTATTACCTAGGGATGACTGACAGTCAAACCAATAGAAATGAAGTGTAGATGCATACATAAAGAGATTTTTCATCTTTAAACATGAAGATAAACAGTTTAAAAAATAATAATACTGTTGTCAAAAACTTATTTGGACATTTAGACATTTGATCTTTAGGCCTTTTAATCTTACTTTACTTCAATTAAGTCTGCAATGAGAACCAGGCCATAAGCAAACACAATTTTCAATGGACCATTCTATTGAAGAAATCACTCTAAACTTTCATACAAGCAGTAGCACACCATTATCTTGTGAAAAAAAACATTCAATACTAACCTTTAGCACTGATTCACGCACTTCAGCAGAACTATTGTCCCATGCTAAGTCTTCAATTAAAGTTGTAATGTAAGTTCTAGTTACTTCTTTTGGTATCATTTGCCAATAAGCAGATAAGATTTGACAAACTCCCAAAATAGTACGACTTCGAATTGATGGACAGGGATCCATTAATAAAATCTATATGAAAGACACAATTAGCAGAAATGAGAGAAAACATTAAGTATTAAAAGACAGTTTAAAACTTAAAAACATGCTTATTTTACTATCAAAATTTAGATTAAAATAAAGGAGGAAAATGGCAGCAAGGAGAAAGGTGAACTTCATTCCACTAAAAATTTCATATTGCATCAAAAATATATATTCTTGAGCAAACAAAATTATCTTAAAATTTATAACTAAAAGTTATACAGAGATATTAAAACTGAAACATTTCAAACCAAAGAATCTTCTACAAGATAGTCAACCAATGAAGGAAGTTATTTGTGGGAAATATGTATCTGTCATTTTTTCCTTATTGCTATATTTTCAAAGTTTGAATGGGTTTGTGTTAAGCAGACCCTTATTTCTTCTTTGTTACAATAAATTCTCTTACATTTCTATTTTTGATGTTAACTGATAGTTGATAATCCCAGTTGCCTCTGTGTGTATCTCTCTCTCTCTTTCCTTTGCTTTTCCCTCTCTGACTGGGTAGCCATGTAGCAGGACACCTGTTTCTGCTGGCATTCTTGTCACTCACTCTCTCCTCTTGCTTTTCCCTCTGACTAGGTAACCAAGTATCTCCTTTACATCAGCACACCTGCTTCAATTCTCTTTCTTGTACCTCTCTCTCTCTCCCTCACACACTTTCTCTCTCTCAGTGAGTAGCCATGTACCTGTTTCAGCCTATTTCTCTGTCACCTTTCATCATCTAACACCAGGTCACTTGCCTCCTCTGTTGTAGTAAGATACCTGTGTCTGCCTCTTTGTCACACTCTAACCTTTCATCATCTGACACAAGTCTCCTCCTCAAACGTTTCTGCGCTTCTCAAAATTCCTTGTCCCAGCCAGTACTGGTGCCATATAAAAAGCATCCAGTCCACACTGCAAAGTGGTTGGCATTTGAAAGGGCATTCATGCCAAAACTAACCTGTGCTAGTGCCACATACAAAGCACTGAGTCCACTCTGCAGAGTGATTGGTGTTAGGAAGGGCAGCTGTAAAACCTTGCCAAAACAGACAGTAGCTTGAGATAGACTTCTACCTGGCCAGCTCCTGTCAACCATCCTACCCGTGCATGCATAGAAGGCAGACATTAAAAAATGATGATGATAATGATTATATATATGGAAGAGAAAATTGCAACAAAACCGATAATACTTTTTTAGCAACTGTAGGGTATTCTTCCTGAATAACAATCCAAAGTGAATCAATAGTTGACTTAGTGTGCACTTTATTGAATGCATAGAAACACAAATTTTGTCTATGTCAGCTTATACTTTAGTTTATTAGTTATAATTTATTTACATATGTAGAATATATTTGGTAACCCGTGCTAGCGCGGAAAACGGACGTTAAACGATGATGATGATGATTTATTTACATATTCACATTTCAAGGCCTATTATCATTGCTGATGTCATTTTTATTGTTGTTGCTTTGATTGTAGTTAACGAGCAGTTTACTTTAATATTACATTTAAAATTTGTCTGAAAGTTAATATTTAAATAAGAGGCAAAGACTAAAAAAGACTGTACAGACAGATATGGCTGTGTAGTAAAAAGCTTGCGTCCCAACCACATGGTTCCAGGTTCAGTCTCACTGCATGGCACCTTGGGCAAGTGTCTTCTACTATAGCCTTGGGCCGACCTTCTGAGTGGAATTGTTAGATGGAACTAAAAGAAGCCAGTCATATGTATAATATATATATGTGAGTGCCTTAGTGTCTGTGTTTGTCTTCCACCACCGTTTGACAAAAAATGTATTAGGATTAATTCATTTGACTAAAGATTCTTCAAGGTAGTGTCCTAGCATGGCAGTAGTCTAATGACTGAAATCAGTAACAGATAAAAGAGATGCATCTATTGCCACCCAACCACTCTCTTTTGCCACAGCATCCAAATAAAATTTTTCATTGCCCCCAGGAGTCAATACCAACCACTTTGAAAAGCACTGCATTAGATTAATGACATTATGAATTACGGTAGTAAGTTCACTTAAGAAGACTGCATAATCTGCAGATATTAAATTATAATTTTATAAATTTATTCATAAATTTAGTACCTCATATGGACAATAAACACATATTTGCTAATCTAATGCATAAACATTTTATTCTTGACAAAACTCACATCAAAAGCATTGAACTGATTTTGAAGTAGATCGTTGTTTTCTTGTATTCCACCAGCAGGATTCTGGATGGGAAATGCATCAATAAAGAGAAACAATGAATTGAGACGGACCACAGAATTAGCTGCCTGAAAAAACAGAAAAAAAGGAAAATTAGTTGCTGGTTTTTCTCAAAAACAAAAATGCAAACATAATAGCTTTACAGAAGTTTACCTTTAAAGACCTCCATAAAAGTGGCGCATAGAGACGGTGTAACATTTCAGCAACTCCTTTCTGTTTTTTCTGCCTGTGTATGTAGGCTATAATCTAAAACATTACATAAACAAAACATTATTTATAAAGAAATGATTTTATTGTCACATTTTTTATACATATCATTTTAAGTAGTTAGATAGTAATGATGGAATGTTATAGTTCTTTCTAGGCTTCTACTCTACATAAAGCAAATCATGAAACAGTAAATGAACACTTAAGAAATATCTCAGCAAAGAAATTATATGTAACAGCACAAAATATTTTCTTTAATACTATATACTACAGTCCAATTTAATTAAACAAAAACAATCGAGAATAAATATTTTAGTAATGTTTGACTATACTTAAATGCTAGTTACAATCCTGTCATAATAATCTTGTTGAGACAACTTTTTATACGGCTAGTGATTAAAACAATATCTTTGAGCAAAAGAGAGTCCTTCATATGGCTGAAATCAAGTCACAATTCAATGTAGATACTAAAATAACATCAAACACTTTAGAGAAATCAACAATTCAAGCATACAAGAGATGGTGCGATATACATATTCATTGCAAATGAATATGTATATTAAAATAAAAGATGGAAGTAAATCTTACTTTTCTCAAATCTTTCACTAATTGAATACCAGATGCATGAATTGCATTGTACATAATATCTTGAATGCTTCCAGTTTCAATTTTCTATAATGAATGGTAAAAGATTTTACAGACAAAAGCAATTTGAATTTTATACAACAAAAATTAAATTTATACTTTGATTCTTCAAAATAGCTAAAATTAACTCAAACATATTGCTAAATATGAACTAACCAATTTAGCTTCTTCATTACTCATTTGCCAAGCACGGAAATAAATTGGTCCATATTTTGGAATAAAATTTCTGTTAAAATATAAAGTTACAAAATATATGAGAACAAGCAATATAAACATTAAAATGGTTATTTCTCATTCATTATATCCATTTTCCCGTAGCCAGATGGATCTAACAAGCCCAAACAAAATCTTTCATTACTTAATCCATTATTTTATTACTCCAACTACATTCATACGAAAAAATTTATAAACATTAGAACAAAATAATGGTATCTCACTAGTTATTCATTTGCCTTTTATGAAGGCCAAAATATGCATCAGCAGCTGTTACCTTGACTGCTGCAGTTAAACCGTTAGACTAAATTTTTGCTGGAAGCTATGCAGGCATCTTTACTGTCGAAGATCAAAATGTTCCATCTCCATCACCTCTGATACTGGACTCTATAACTACTATGAAATTTACACCTTAAGAATAAACGTAACTATGCCTCTCCTGGTCTCAATGGTGTTACATACCTACTTCTCAAACACGGTGGGTACTTTCTTCTAAACCAACTTTCACTAAAGGCGGTGCTCCAGCATGGCCGCAGTCAAATGACTGAAAAGAGTAAAAGAGTAAAGAGTATTGTGTAACTCCAGAGAAGTGGAAAACTGCCAGTGTTATCCCTCTGTTCAAAAAAGGTGACCGCACATCGTCTGTCAACTATCGCCCCATTAGTCTTACTAGCTGCATCGCGAAACTGATGGAATCCTGTGTCAGAGAAACCCTCTGGAACTTCTGGAAGTCTCACAGCTTCATCCAGCCATCACAATTTGGATTTATTACTAACTCTAGCTGCTGTAATCAACTCATCAAGTTTCTTGAGGACCCAAATCATTGATTGCAGATCCTGGGTGGATGTTGTTTACCTGGACTTTGCTAAGGCTTTTAATACTGTGCTACACAAAAGACTTATGGTGAAACTCTCTGCGATGAGTGTAAGAGACGATCTCTATAACTAGTTGCAGTCCTTTATCGGCCGAAAAGAGGTTGTCACAGTTCTAGGACAGCACTCTTCACCCTATGAGATGACATCTAGTGTACCACAGGGATCTGTTCTTGGCCCCCTTTTATTTGTTGCACATGTTAATGACATAGATGCCAACTTAAAGAATGCCACAGTGCTGAAATATGCAGATGACATCAAGCTGTACCTCGAAATAAAGAGGTCAGATCCTGTACACTATAGATCTCTATTGCCATCAGACCTGGACACAATGCAGCAGTAGATCATGGACAGGCAACTCAGCTGGCTGTGGACAATGGGAGGAAAAACCCAGCATCTACTTACTCCCTCCACAACACTAATCTCAAAAAGTCTTCTTGTGAACGTGACCTGGGCGTTATTGTTGACAGCTGTTTGCGTTGGACAAAACACATCGCTAAAATTGCCAAGAAGGCTGAGGGTGTCTTGGCATCACTCACCAAGTCCTTTGTGAGCCACTCTCCGGCTATCTGTCTGCAGCTTTATATAGCTATGGTACGACCTCACCTGGAATTTGCATCACCAGTCTGGAACCCCTATCTTGCCCGGGATATTAATCGTCTGGAAGCCGTTCAGCGATGTGCAATCAAGAGAATACCCTCCATCAGGCATTTGCCATATTCTGAATGCCTTACTTCCCTGGGCATGGATACATTGAAACTCCGACGTCTGGTAGCTGACTTGGCAGACACCCATAAAATTATTAACCATCTTACGAACAATAACTCTGAGCACCTTTTCAAACTCCATCTGTCTAACACCTGTGGACATGTTTACAAATTCAGAAAACAGCACAGCTCCCATGACTTTCGGAAACATTTTTTCACGCAAAGAGTTGCTGAAGCATGGAACAAACTGCCAGTATCAGTTGTTAGTTGTCGGAGCACTGCATCCTTCAAAACTTCCATGCTTCCTGAGATTCGCCAACACTACACCTAATTTCCTCCCCTCCATACACACGCAAGTATGTATGTGACTCGTACAGTTTGCTTTCCAGACATTTGTACATTACTGCATATACTTTATATGCACTTTTGACAAGTTGTGGTGCACCTGAGCACTGTATACAATAATTTCATTATTATTATATTATATATGTAAGAATTAACACTTCCTTCTCCAAGCCTAGATTTGAAGCTGAATCCAAGAATTCTCGGTCGTCCAAACCACGACGATCAACAGGCGTGAAAAAAGGTTTTCTTTGTCCTGTCAAAAATTGATTGATCATCTCCCTTTGACCTGCAACCTCATCATGTCAGGCGAAGTTCAACTGGACAGGCGCTGATCTATTTAGGTACAAACTCTGCAGCAGTATGTTTGTCTTTCTAGCTACCACAAATATTATAAAACCGTGGTGAAACAAGAGAGGCAGGCAGACAAAACGGGGCAGACAGATGAGATAGTCCACCTACAGAAGGTCTTGGCAGAGACCGAGAGAAATGTTCGAAGTGCTACGATCGACTACTGTTTCAAATGATCAACACACACAAACATATTCATTCCTAATATGGCTTCCACGAATGTACTCTGTACTTCTAGCAACTCGTAGCAGTTGCCTACATTTTGTATGTAGTGTACCTATAACGAATCAAGCACTGTAAATAAATTCTTTTCAATTATGGATCGGTTTACGTATTTGTTTACATACCCATTCCATTTGCATCTATAACCACTACATATATAAACAGGATAAACAGAGGCAGGTACTTTCATCAAATCTTTTTTATTATTTTAACACAGCCACTAACAGCGTTCAACTGACTTCTTTCATCCTAATGTTGAACTAGAATAACTGAGAGGAAAATTTCATACCACACAAAACAGGAATTCACAACACAAATACAATTATTTTCATCATTCTTCACTTTCATTATAATAAGTAGCCATAAAATACAAGCTGACCAGCCGCGGTGAAAGAGAAAGTTATTTTAATGGAAAGAAGAATGGATTTGCTTTGAAATATGGAATTTTGATAAAACTGTGTATTAAGCATACACTCACAATTCAACTTTTGGTCAATGTTTTGAGCAACTAAACAGTGACAACAGTATATTATTCTAAAAACAAATAAAAATAAGGAAAGATTGAAAAAATAATATCTAAAATATATATTCAGACCGTCATGCACAACTAAGAACAGTCAATTGCTTGACTCTTTGTGATTAGAAATTGTCCTCAATGGATGATCAGTTATATTCCATGCAGCAATAACAATGTGAACTGATTTGAAGGTAATCACCAAGTCTTTTTGCAGCATTCATAGACTGGCAAGCATAGTTAACATCATTTTTTTTAAACAATTGTTGATGGTGCAAAAAAATGTATTCTAGCTTTAAATTCTATTTTGGGTGCGCAAAATTATCCATGAGAAATCAGGACTTGTATACATCAAACTAATTCCACCTTACTTGTTGCAACAGATGTCAATACATATAACAGAAGACAAAAATAGATGGTAATAGCTCTGGTTATCAACCACTGGATGATGGAAAGCGCAGCATAAATCAAAAACAGACGAAAATATTGCCAATAAGAATGTAACAGCCTATTATTTTTGATTGGTAATCATTATTATGAAATGTTAGAGTCAGCTGGTGTGACAATTAAGTTTTAGCTGAAGTCGTGGGTCACCAAGTTGTAAGTGATGAAGTGTAATTTTTGTAGCTTGTTATGGTGCAACATTGGGGTTGCCAGTTTGTAACGGTTGGTTCTTAGGAAGGCTGCAATGCTCTTGTTTGAGGGTCACCAATTGTAACGGTAGAAATTGATTTGGTAAACAATATTATGATATGTTATGGTCAGCAGATGCAACGATAAAAAGTTTGTTGTTATAATTGCATGTTGTAAGATGTGAAAGATGAACAATGCATAAAGTTTTAAGGAAAGTTTTATGTTATGGTAACTCCAAAAGCATGCAAAGTAAAGTTTGTGTTTGTGTCCTCTTCATTGTTTAGTAGTAAATACAGAGAGAGAGATAGAATGATGTTGTAAGAGAACAGAATTAGAGCTAGGGAGAAGTGTAGGGTGTTGTCTCACAGTTGCTTTCTCCCTCTGACCAAGGTTGGTCAGCCAGACCTCGTTGAGTCATCACTGGCTGGTGACTAACTCCGTTGAGTCGTCACGACTGTGACAAACTGATCTTTGCTTGGGTATGCTTGCTTTTATAACTATCTAGAAGGATAGATATATCATTGAAAACAATAGATTTAGTTGGTGATCTTGTTATCTCCATTCTAGCTTTTGGATAAGTAGAAGAGGTTAGAAAGGGTCAAGTGGTGAAGACATTATTTCAGCCTAGCTAAAGGCATCTGGAAAAATGTAAAACTGCTGTCAGAGAAAAACCATTGTTCTATTGTGGAAAAACTTCTGTTGTAGTGTTAATTTAAATTTGGCTATGGTGGATTGAATCCACTTCATGCATGCAAGATTCACTACAAGAATATTCCAAAATGCTTAATTAGTTGGTTACTTACATGCCACATGAGAAGTTAACTGAGTCTAAACAACCATCACCATAACTGAATTAGCAAGCCATTGTAAACTGCATGCAAGAATATTCTTATCCATTTTCCCAAAACGGCTGGTTATCAAAACACCAAGCCTAACATCACAATTCATAACTTCATTAACAGGCTACCACAAAAATATGATCTACCACACATTTTCAATTAATATATAAAAAATATCCTTACAACAGAATTGATACATAAGAAGCAATTCACTAACAGATCAACAACCACAAAATTGGGAGATCTGTAAAAATGTAATGGATTCCTTGCAAATATCATGAGTTGCATTTCAAAGACTTTTTTTTATTTAAAACCCCTGAAGGTAATATCTATGTACATGTAGATCATTTACTCTGAAAAACGGTGCCTGTATATATGAAAAATTGGCTCTCCTTATCCCTCACCTGGATAACCTGGATATCAACAACAGGCTTCTAGTTAGTCTTGTTTCAAAGTCTTCCTCTCTTGCTCATTTCTCTAATTTCCAACTTGGTACTAACAATTCAATTATCAATTAAACTGCATAAAGGAATCTCACATTTCACCTTTCTTAAGTTATCCTCACTGATTTCAATGTTCACAATTCCTATTTTGCATTCCTTCTACATCCATGCTCCTAGCACTTCAGATTAATTCTTTTACCATTCTGGACTCTCTACAACTATTACTATGAGCACCCACACTCCAAACAAACTACACTAACTCTGCATCTTTCAAATGTGACTGCATGCCTAATCAAAGCTACCTATCACAATCACAAACAGTGCAATATCCATTCTCATCTCACAAACCCTATGGCAAATAAATTCACTAACTGGTCAGAACTCTATCAGTTTTGTGCCAACTATTCTTTGCAGCAAATTATTCTTCACTTTGACGCTACCCATAAAATCTTCATAGGTATTTCCTTCACGTTCCTGAGGTAACCAACATCTACAACTCTAAGTATCCCAAGTGGTTCACACATACAGAACAGGCACACCTTTATGAATTATAAGTCTTTTACCCAACATCGTAATTCCAGCAAATAGTAATATAAGCCCTCTTCATGCAAACTCTTTCACCGCCCAAAAAGCTTCAAGTCTCTTGCTAAGAGGATCTGTACCAACTTCGCAGAATCTTCCTGCTCACCACTCGTCAAATAAAATAGCTTTATAAGCAACAATCCCAGAAAGAAATCTTCCACATTTGCTACTTATCTTACTTCTAACACTCAACAATATTCCTCTTCAGTCCCACTATCATATACACATATACACTAAGTCTAAAATAACCACTGATTATTTCAACCATGGTGACTACTGCTTCTGACAACGTCCATTTCATTATTGTCAAACATCAACACACCCACAGTACCTATCCTTTTAAAATCCCTTTTTTTTTCCTCCACATGGATTTATCTGAATCTTTGGAAACTCACTATAGTGTAGTTCATCCCCATACAGAACATCTCTAACTCAGTCAAAATATAGACCTATAACTCTCACTTCCAACATCACTTTACATCAGCAAAGCATTCTATTATGTCTCACACAAGAATCTCTAGCTAAGCTGCCTGCTTACAGGTTTCATCTGTCTTTCATTATTGGGATTAGAAGCTTCTTATCAGTTAATATTGATGGAGCTTTCTTGATCAACTCTGTTCTAAGTTATGTCCCCTTCACTCATCTTCTACTTGCTGTCATTTCCAACAACGCTCACTTTATATTAATAATACTACTCTTCACGTCTCATTAACCTTCTGCATTAAAACCTTATGAACAGGTGATCTAGAGATCTTGCATCAAACCTACACTACCTCCATGAAAGCATGACAATCTTATCTCTATCATTAGCACAAGACACAATCACAGTGCATATCAAGGAACATCATTGTACCTCACTATCTCTCATCTTGGACAATACCCAATTAAAAAAGTTATAACAAGTGCTGACCCTCACATTTGGGACACTGCAGTTGCCACACACCCAAACATCTTAGTTTACATCCTAAAGAAAGCATTTGACTAATAGGCAAAGACTCACTCACTAAGATACTTCATTCAACCTCTCACCAATGAATGCATTGTTTTCTCTACTCAATTTACTAAGAAGGTCTCTGTTGGAACTACATATTTGCATACCACTTCCATCCATATCCACTTGACACCTACCTCTGCTTCTTTTGTCATCTATATGGCCACACTTCCCCCTTCATATCTGTTAATGTAATCATCACAACAAATATGAACAATTAACGTCGCCCATTATCTCCCTTGATACAGAGACAATCAGTAAATCTCCTGCCCCGGGAGATACCTTGTATAAGCAGCAGTCTAATAAAGTATCTCGTATTGTTAACACGTTTATCTAGTCTCTCTCACTTTCTTAATCTTTCATACTAAGTACACACTATTTCCTTTCATACTCAATACAGTATACATTATATATATATATATATATATATATGTATAACAACAACATGGTGTCAGAATACTAAAAGAACCCATCATACAGAAACCAAAAAGAAAAAAGAAGTTGAAATCATACTTCAAAGACGAAATGGAAAATTTACCGCATCCAAAAGACCTAGACTTTAATCAGGAAAATCTAGCTGCAGCATGGAAAAAAGAATTCAATCTCTTTTTGATAGCAACAGAAAGTGACATAAAGCCAGACAAAGTAAAAACTTCAATGTTTTTAACTTGCATCGGTTCCAAAGGCCGAGACATCCATTCCACTCTGGATTTCGATTCACCCGATGAAGAAATGAACCTTCAAACAGTAATCGAAAAATTCGATACATATTGTGAACCCAGGTAAAACATAACTTTCCTGAGACAAATTCTTCACATGTGGACAAGCAGAACATCAAAAATTCGATGAGTATGTGGTAGAGTTGCGCCAAAAGGCACAACAGTGCAAATTCGGCAACCTCACGGACAGTCTCACCAGAGATATTCTGATATGTGGAATCAGAGACATGATACTAAGAGAAAGATTATTGAGAGAACCAAATTTAGACTTACAAAAAACAATTCAAGCAGGTCAGAGTGCAGAGCAAACGCGACACCAATCAAGGATGCTGAATGCCACATCCGAAACAAGAGATAACGAAATCTCGACAGAAAAGGCACCAAAACTCAAATAACTCGCCATATGCAATCCAGACATCAAAACGAGCAAGGCGGATGTGATAGAAAGCCCGCGAAGTTTCAAGCGTCAAGTCAACACTACGTCACTAACTGTCACTATTGTGGTTACAATCACCAAAGAAATAAGTGCCCAGCATTTCACAAGATATGTGAAAAATGCAAGAAAAAAAGGACACTATACAAAAATGTGCAAATCAAGAAAATTTGTACATAAAGTAGAGACACATACCGACGATGAATCAGATGATGATACACATGCACTCAAAATGATCACTTCAAATAATTCCCGTGTACACAAAATCGAAAAATTCAAGACTCGCAAAGACAGCTCAAGATCTGAACCTAATTCAGAGAATTTTAAAAATAAATTCGTTGAACGCAAACGACATAATAGAAAAATATGAAGACTGTTTCGGAGAAATCGGCACTTTGCCAAAAACACATCATATCACAGTGGATCCACAAATAACTCCTGTAATTCATCCACCAAGATCGGTTCCTTTTTCTATAAAAGAAAAACTCAAAAAAGAATTAAAAAGAATGACAGAATTAGGAATCATAAAACCTGTTAGTGAACCTACAGACTGGGTAAATTCCCTAGTCATCATTGAAAAAGCCAACAGAAAACTCCGACTCTGTTTAGACCCCAAGAATCTAAACAAAGCCATAAAAAGGCAACATTTCAAACTCCCTACAGCGGAGGACATTTTTGCACAAATGCATAAACCTAAATATTTCTCGAAACTCAATGCATCTAATGGATACTGGCAAATTCCAGTTGACGAAGAAAGCTCCCACCTGTTAACGTTCAACACACCTTTTGGAAGATATTGCTTCACACAACTACCCTATGGAATTCACAGCGCCAGTGAAGTTTTCCAAAAAAGAAATCGCAAAAATAATAGAGGGCATAGAAGGAGCAAGAAATTCACAGGATGACATTATAATCTGGTCCAGCACTTTAGAAGAACACACAAATAGACTACAACAAGTTTTTGAACGAATCCGAAAGCACGGATTAAAGTTAAATAAATCAAAGTGTATCTTCTATGAATCACAAATTACGTACCTTGGGCATCTATTAACCAGCGAAGGGATAAAACAAGATCCAACCAAAGTGCAAGCAATCATTCACATGCCACTGCCAACAAGTAAAAAAGAATTACAAAGATTCCTAGGTATGACAAATTACCTATGTAAATTTTTATCAAATTTCTCCGAAGTTACAGCACTATTATGCCAGCTTCTACAGAGTGACACGTTATGGTCATTCGACAAACCCCAAATCGAAGCAATAAAAAAGCTAAAAGAAATGATTACCAGAAAACCAGTGCTACAATTTTATGATCTAGATCTACCAATAAAAATAACTACAGATGCTAGTAAGCATGGGCTCGGAGCGATACTTGAGCAGAAACACAACGAAAGATGGCTACCTGTTTCGTTTGCATCTCGTGCAACAACTCAAGCAGAACAAAACTACTGTCCGATAGAGAGCGAAGCTCTCAGTATAGTTTTCGCATGCAAGAAATTTCATCAGTTTATATATGGAACTCATTTCAGAATCGAAAATGACCATAAACTGTAGAAGCAAATATTCAAAAAATCGATCACTAAATGCCCCCCCAGAATCCAAAGATTTCTACTAGCATTACAAAAATACGATTTTGACCTAAACCACATACCTGGTAAAGAATCAGTTGTTGCAGATACCCTATCACGTGCATACCTTGAACAAAATACTCCAGAAGTATCAGACGAAGATATGAAATCGCACATACATGCAGTAATAAAAAATTACCCCATAACCGACACTAAATTAAACGAGTACAAAGAAGCCACTGCAGACGACCCGTCACTACAGACACTCATCACATATACAAGAACAGAATGGCCCCCAAAAGACAAAATACCAATAAACATCAAACCATTCGTCTCTGTTCGTGATGAAATATCGATCGTCAATGGTCTCATCCTAAAAGGTCCAAGAATCGTTGTACCTAAGTCATTATGTAGAGAAGCTCTACAGGAAATACATACCGGACACATGGGTATCGAAAAATGCACAGAGCGAGCCAAGGAATGTATATACTGGCCCGGCATTAACGCTCAAATCAAAGACATGATTAACACATGCTCATACTGCATCGATTACAAAAACCAACAACCAGTCGAACCACTAATAAATCATGAAGTACCTACTACACCATGGACCAAAGTGGGTACAGACATATTTCACCTGTCTGGAAATTCGTATGTCACAATCACTGACTATACAAGATTTTTTGATCTACACAAAATAAATGATTGCCTTTCAAAAACTGTAATCAAAAAAATAAAAGAAACTTTTGCTAAATTCGGAATTCCACAAACAGTTGTAAGTGACAACGGTCCAGAATTCAATTTGGCTGAATTCAAAAAATTTGCAAAAAATTTGCATTTTCATCACACGAAAACAAGCCCGCATTATCAAGCGAATGGCATGGTTGAGAGAAATATACAGACAATAAAAAAGACGCTAAAAAAGGCATTCAAAAGTGGCGAAGAACCTCAATTAGCGCTCCTAGCATTACACACGACTAAATTACAAAATGGTGCACCATCCCCTGCAAATCAAATAATGAATAGAACATTGCGAACAAATCTCCCAAACATACTACACGACAAAATTGGTATCAGGCCAATCGAAAAGAAGAAATCAAACATTACAACAGAACTCCCAGAGTTAAAACCACACGACACGGTTAGAATTAAGTTTAACAACAATTGGTTTAGAAGGGGCAAAATAATTAAAAAACTAGAGCAACCTCGTTCATACTTAGTAGTAACAGAGGAAGGTAATACAGTCAAACAAAATAGACAACACATTCTTAAAACAAAAGAATTAGATTATGAAAATATACTTCCAAAGTCAACAAACATGCATGAAAAAACAAAAACAGCACAACCACAGAATTCAACACTGCAAAATAATAAAACCACAACAAGTGGATGACGAATAATTATTCCCTGTAGATACAGATAAAAAAAAAAGAAAAAAAGGGAGATGTTAATATAATCATCACAACAAATATGAACAATTAACGTCGCCCATTATCTCCCTTGATACAGAGACAATCAGTAAATCTCCTACCCCGGGAGATACCTTGTATAAGCAGCAGTCTAATAAAGTATCTCGTATTGTTAACACGTTTATCCAGTCTCTCTCACTTTCTTAATCTTTCATACTAAGTACTCACTATTTCCTTTCATACTCAATACAGTATACATTATAAATATATATATATATATATATATATGTATAACAACAACAATACCTAATCCTTTCTCTCCTTCCCCTTCAAATTGACCAACTTTCTGGAATCCCTTTTCTACCTATATTTATGGAGCAGACGAGCTTAAAGATGCTCAAACTCAATATCAATTATATTAATGTTATCAGTTTTGGGGAGCTTGTGAGGATCAAAAGTATAATCTCTTCCTCCTTTAAACTGGAAAAAAAAAAACCCAATAACTATTTTATCTAAAAGCAGTAACTATTAGCCTAAAAAGTCACATTATGTTTTGCTAGAGAGTTCTGCTCTTATAACAAGAATGGTTTACAAAAACGTTCAGAACACTGATCAGCAAATACCCAACTGAAAATTCTGACCTGTATTGATAGGGGTCATCCCATAAATAATGCAGTCTTTTTATACTATTTTTATATTTCAAAATTAAGTTAAAGTTCTTTTTTAATCTAAAATATACTCTCCTTCATTTTCTACAATGCTCTTTCATCCATCTGGTAGACTTACAAGACCCTTCTTCTAAAATTCATTTGTCTATGATGAAAAATGCTCCTCCAGTACCGTTCTGACCTCATCTACAGAATTTATATTTTTTACGTCCAAATGATTTTGAAGACTGTGGAATAAATGATAATGAGATGTGAGACATTGTCTGATGAATATGGTGGGTGGAGCATCATTTCCCATTCAAAATGCAACAGCCTTAGGAATGTCATCCTCGCTGTATATGGCCGAGCATTATCCTGATGGAATAAAACCTTTCATCTTGAAATCAAAGATGGTTGTTTTCCTTCTAGTGCTGACTTAAACTGCTCAAGCTGCTTGCAGTAGATCTCCTTTGTTATACGTTTGGTTTGGGTTTAAAAGTTCAAAGTGCACTAAACCTTTCATATCCCACCAAACAGATGTTACGTAGGTGAAAACCTCCTTTAGTTTGGGGAGCCAGTGTTTCTCCTTTCTCTGCCCACAGTCTTCTGTGCTTGACATTTTTATAGAGAACCCATCTCTCATCACCAGTCCCTATTCAATCCAAAAAGGGTTCATTCATGAGACATGAAAACAAAGAAGAGCACACATTCACTCTCTGCACGTGATTGAACTCTGAAAGTTTGCAAGGAACCCACTGATCAATTTTCTTACTTTTCCAATGGCACGCAGGTGTCAATGAATGGTTGAATAACCAAATCGAAGCTTCTCTGCTAGTTCTTCAATGGTTATGATGGGATTTTGTTCTATCAGGGTTTGCAGGACATCCTTGAGGAGCTCTAGAGATCTTCCAGAATGAGGCTCGTCTTCCAGGCTGTAGTTTCCAGCTCAGAATTTCTGGAACCACTGTTGACACTGGCTTATGCTTATTGTCTGATCCCCATATACTGCATTAATATTCCTTGTGCTTTCCATTGCCTTTATTGAATTCATAAAGCAATATATACATTCCTTTGTCACTTCCATTATAGCTTTGAAAAAAATTACTGTTAAAATCAAACTGCACTCTTCAAAACTTACACTAAGAATAAGGACAAGGTAAAATTACAACTTGCTTTTATAGTAAGATGATGCAGGTTGTTTATCCTGGCCCACTCCAACTTTTATTTCATGCAATTAAAAAAACCACACTATTTATGTGATGATCCAATATCTGTGACTGAACCCTGTTCATATTTGAAATTCCCCAAAGTACCTACATAAGAAATGAGGTAAACATAAAATATTTCCACAATAAAGCAAAACCTCACAGAATAGGCTCAATAATAAAGCAACTTTCATTGAATTCTCTTTCCATATCAGTTGTAAAAGCCATAATTTTTTATACCCACACTCATTACCATATGCTAAAGGATTCTGGTAACCAAGTAACTATTGAGAGAGAGACAGAGAAAGAGAGAGATCTTTTCTAGTCATACCAAACTGAGAGATAAGAATAAGTGGGTGAGGTAAATGATCAATTTGAATTTTTATACAGGGTGAGGCAGAGAGGATGGACGTTTTTGAAATGACTATTACTCAGCTCCAGTGGGAAGGACATATGTTTTGCAGGTACCGTTCAGTCTGTGGTTTCTTAGGATTTTGTTTCTGTTCAGGTGAAGCCATGGCCCTGTGCATGAAAGAGTATCATGTCTTTGCCTACAACAGTTATGTGAAGAATAAATCTGTCATAGCCTATTCAACATGTGTGGTTTCAGCAGGATGGGGCGATGGCCCTCAAAGCCAGAGCATCAATCGATGTTCTTTGCCTTGTAGTGATCCTATACAACGGCGCGCGCTCGCGCACCGTCCGTTTGTATTTCGCGCGTGCGGGGTTGGTGCTTTCACCACCGGAAGAAGAACCCTTTTGCCTACGTAGCAGTTAGCCGAGGCAAGGGGATCGTAAGACGTTGACCACCAGCGTCCAGCAAGCAGCGACTTGAGACAGCAGCGACTTGAGACAGCAGCGACCGAAGGCGATGGTCACGTATATTTTTTCTCCGTCCGAACTTGATTCTAGCAGCATCTTACCAAAAGGCCTTTAACCAAATTGTTGCAGACCACATCTTCTCCCTGTTCCGGACGCCATCTTTGACCAGTGTCGTTTTGCATTTGAACACTTTCTTATTTTACAGCGATAAGGTTCAGCACTGACACATTTATACCAAAGGGATACCAGATAACCACTTATTGTTACTGTTACCACATTAGAGAATAAAGTAGTATATATATCTTTTACGTCTGCGTCTTGTTGTTTCTGACTGGTAGAGAATCTGGATTTTAAAGCAACGGATAGTGAAAGAACTTAGTGTGAATATCTTCTCTTGTACTTTCGGGGTACAAGAAAGCAATCACTATCTGTTGCTTTAAAATCCAGATTCTCTACCAGTCAGAAACAACAAGACGCAGACGTAAAAGATATATATACTACTTTATTCTCTAATGTGGTAACAGTAACAATAAGTGGTTATCTGGTATCCCTTTGGTATAAATGTGTCAGTGCTGAACCTTATCGCTGTAAAATAAGAAAGTGTTCAAATGCAAAACGACACTGGTCAAAGATGGCGTCCGGAACAGGGAGATGTGGTCTGCAACAATTTGGTTAAAGGCCTTTTGGTAAGGTGCTGCTAGAATCAAGTTCGGACGGAGAAAAAATATACGTGACCGTCGCCGCTGTCTCAAGTCGCTGCTTGCTGGACGCTGGTGGTCAACGTCTTACGATCCCCTTGCCTCGGCTAACTGCTACGTAGGCAAAAGGGTTCTTCTTCCGGTGGTGAAAGCACCAACCCCGCACGCACGAAATACAAATGGACGGTGCGCGAGCGCGCCGTTGTATAGGATCACTACAGCCTTTTCTTCAGTGACCGCCTCATTCCCAGGTTTACTGACATTCCTTGGCCCCCTCGGTCCCCTGATTTGTCCATGTGAGATTATTTCTTGTGGGGAAATCTCAAGGCATGCATGTATGCACATAAACTCCATACATTGGATGATTTGAAAAAAGTTATTTAAATGGAAGTCACCCAAATCAGCAGAGCAATGCTGGCGAAAGTGGAGGCCAACTTCCAAGAATGCCTTCAGAAATGCATCAATAAAGACGGACACCACATGATGGATGCTGTTTTCCACACTTAATTTTGACAAATGCTAATTCAATACGAACACATTGATGACGATAAAATTGGTTTGCAGTTAAAATTAATGATTTTGTGAATTTTTCAAAAATATCTGTCCTCTCTGCCCTACCCTGTAGATTAGTAGTTGAGAGAAAGTAGAAAAAGTTCCAAGAAATAACTTTCTCAAAGAGAAAGGATTGGAGAAATGTTAAGTAGAGGGTTAATGAGATGCAGTGCTAATACCCTCTCCCCTTCATCAAGTATATAAAAAAGACGAATACACAGATAAACAGTGGATGTCTTTCTCTTTCCTTTTTACATGCAGCCTAATGACTCCAAAAAGCAATATCTAACACAATTTTCTATTAACTATGCAAAAATGCAATATCTTTCATCTTATATTAATAATGCTCCTTTGAGGTTGGTGAATTAACAAAAACAATAGAGTTATGGCTGAAGTGCCTTGTAGTACTTAGTTACTCTGAATTCAAACCTAACCTTAGTCAACTTTGCTTTTCATCCTTCCAGGGTTGAAAAAATACAATACCAGTTAAATACTAGGAACAATTTAATCAACTATCAACTCTCCCTCCAAATTTGTGACCTTCTACCAATGTTAGAAGTAAATATTACCCTCTGCAATAAAAAGCAATAGTGTTCAAAATTAAACTTTGAAGTCAACAGTTATTTCATATTTTTCTTCTTTAAATTTTCAGAAGTAATAAAAAGAAAAATAGTTACTTCGGAACTGTAACCAAACTTTTCTTTATGACTTCATGACAGGTTTTCATAAAATCAAGATTCAATGGCAATATAGAGCCTAGTACACGTACACCCTGGAAAAGATAAAATATAACCTATATAACATGCTATACATACATCCTAATAGCACAAGAATAATGCATGGATATAAAACTGAATTTTTTAAATTCTTTTAATACCAATCTAAACAATCTTCTCCCCTGGTACCAACCTCCTAAAATTGGCCATATTAAAACATTCATTGTTAACAACACATTCAAACTAATCCTGGCTGTAATTTCCAACTCTTAAAATAGTATGAATTTTGTACTCCCCAAAGTTTTTGGCTAGTTTTCTTAAATACTTTTTATTTCTATTTCTATGACTTAACTTCTTTTGAAATGGAAACCAGCTTCACATTCAATAGTAGCAATTAAATTTTTCAAAAAACCTTTGAGGAAAGAAGAAACAGCTTGAAATGGAAAATGCAATAAAGGACATCACTGTTTCAGCTTCTGATAGTGAAAGTACTAATAAAAGTGATTTAAGTATAAACTTTTAAAATATTTTTTGAAATTTTTCAAAAGAAAATTGACTAAGTTACAAACTATCTGATGACTCAAACTCCATTGACTATTTTATTTTAACACAAGTTAGATAACTTCAAAGATTAATCACTACACAGAATATAAACAAAGAAAAAGGACAAACTATGTATTCCTACATACCTCAACAAAATTTGGATTATTTTTAGCCACAATTATAATTAGCAAGCTATCCAGAATTACCAATTATTGAGTACTGAACCCCATGGTTTTAGCATTATGACCCAAATGAAAGTGTGTTGCACTATCACATATAAAAAGCTAACTAAAGGTCTGTAGATATGGAAGAAAATTATAAACCATAATTTAAAATAAATTTCTGCACTGTATAAAAGGCACTGAAGTTCTATTACTGGCCAGAGAGAAAAATATCTCCAGACAGAGCATATAAAGACTGGATATGTTCCTAGAAATACATACCAAATAAGCCCAGATAATAAGCTGTAAAGGCAGATATTGGATATTGCTGTAGTTTTAACTTTTAAATAGAGGGAAAAAGATAGTGGTGCAAGTAAGTATGACCTCAAGTACAATGTGATCTGGAAATTATCAATTCCACACTACAACCAAATATATTCTGACATGTATTTTGACGTGAAACTCATTTAAGATATATTTGTTGTGCAAGATTTTTTATTGGCTAAACTGGCAAAATGACCATTCTGAAATATAACAATATCATTTAAGATAAATATCTTCAAGAATCTTACAGATGATGTTCTACTTTCTGAGTTCCAATTGAAAATTATTGAAAAATATCAAATAATTTCTCATTTTGAGTTTCTGAAAGAATCTAATTAAAAGATAATTATTCAGAAACACTCAAAGACAGTAACTATGATTCAAGTGTTGTTCTAAAATTAAAAATAATAATTCTCATTTTTACTTTTCTTTTTCCTTATCTGAGCTGTGTGTACACACATGTACATGGTTAAGTATTCTTCAAATCCAGCTCACTGGCCTACATATCAATACAATCTTAAGATTAAATGAAAGCATTAGCAGTTAATTATTTGCATAAATATTTAGCCCCTTTCATTGTTGAAAGAAGCTAAATAAATCAAGTTAATAAATGATTTAATAAGTAATATTAAGTTCTTAAGGGAAGGAAAATAAAGGTTCCATGATTTCTCAAACAGTATAAACATTGTAAATAATGAATTAAAAAAAGGTATGTTGTAGACATGAAAATTCATGTACTCACCTCTTCTTTTTTCATAAATGATGGACTAACCAAACTTTCACAAATTAAATTCTTTAGATCTTGAGAAGAAGGATCATCAAACTTAATTAAAGGAAAAGCACTGCGTAGCTGCCAAAGTCTCTTCATTGTTTTCAACTAAAATAGAAAGAAATATAAAATCCATAAATCCACATCAGAAGAAACATTAAAAATTAATAATAATTCGAGTGCAAGATTAAACTTCATGGTTATTCCAATAATGATGTTAAACATTTGTCAAAAAATAGAACTGATATTTTTTACAAGTCACACTGCCTCAATAAAAAAATAGTTCCAAACATGGCACCCTTCAACAAAAGAATGATTGGTATATAAACTACTTTCCACAGTTAAGGGTAATAAAATTTTGAATGGATATATCTGATTTCCACTGTAGGAGTGGTTAAAAATTTTTCTGAAGAATTAAAAGACATACGAGTGGAATATTCGAGTTTGGAAAACATATGAAGAGAATTTAAGAATGTCATTTTAAGACGAGTGTAGTAGTTTGTGGTCTGTACCTAAAATAGTTGAATTATCTATCTTGCAGAAAGTTTTATAGAGTAATTTCCCTTTAATAAGTTTCTTAAAACATCTACATCATGAGTAATTTAAGTAATTCTTAAATATTCAAGAAGTTGTAAGTTTCTAGAATGTCTAGCGTTCCATTAATAAAAATAGCTTGTTAGCCCTGCACTTTGCTCCTTAGAGTCTAATTGAGACTCTGAGCCATTCATGTCATTGCTATGCCTGTCTATTTCTCTCTGTCACATGACTGAAAACCACCACGTAGCTGTTATTTCTACATTTCTGAACTTTCTTGTATAGGTTACTTCATTCAACTAAATTTTACATTTTGATTGCTTCATCAACAACCAATGAATAAAATATATTTTTATGCAATAAATATATAGTTCTTAAATTTATTCTTCTTTGTAAGAATTCCAATAATATACATGCAGCCATTTCAATACTTGATACTGAACACACATTCTCATTACATAAACTGGTGACCAACTGACTTGGATCCTGAATTCTACCCTGGAGAATATTTGTTCACCACATAAATTGGCAACCAACCAACGAGAATAATTTAGTTATATTCTAATATATTCCATGTCACAATTTTCTTCAACTGAATTATCTTCAACTCAAATGACGATATCTGCTATGAATCATCCAGTAATATCAATTTTTACAAGAGATATCGCTGTCTGGTTTGCCCAGTTTAGAAGCATTTTCCTTGGCAAACAAACACAATTCAGACCAACAGCAGCTCTACATTTTACTTAACTCTATACCATTAACTGGAGAATTGTGAGATATTATTACAGCTCCACTGGCAGAGGCAATGTATTCATCAATCAAAAATGAAATTTTACGACGAACTTCACTCTCTTCCAAAAAGAAGTTTCAAAAACTTGAGGAGACAGAACACCATCGCAAATGCTCAGAAAAATGCGCCAGCTCACAGAAGACAACCCTGCTGAAAGTAAGTTGCTTAAACAACTCTTTTTCTCCATATTACCACAGTATGTTCAAGGTATGCTCACCCATTTGACTGACGTTAGCACAGTCAACCAACTTACTGTGTCAGTAGATAAAATTTTGGAGTATACAAAATCTACTCCAGAACAGAACAATTCTCCTTTGTCAGTTGCAACAGTTTCTTCTGAATTCAAAGATTTTCGTGAATCACCGCAGAGGACTATAGATAAGCTAGTCACAGAAATTCATCTCTTGCGTATCAATGGAAGTTCTTCACCTCATCGCTATCGTCATTCTGATTCCCGTTCTCCCAGCAGATCAAAACCTTTTTGCTGGTATCATTATAAGATTGGTTCTGCAGCTAAGAAATGTATTTCACCTTGTACATTTAAAACTCAGGCAAACTAAAAAGCCGAACTCCGAGTGTGACTGTAGTTCCTGGCACATTTTCTTCTAGTCACACATTTTTCATACATTTTGAGTCTAAAAAGGAATTTCTAGTCAATTCTGGAGTGTCCTGCAGTATATGGCCATCTAAATTTGTCAAAGAAAATCTTTTCACTTCTGATATATCTCTTCAAGCTGTCAACAGCTCTCCTATTAAAACTTTCGGTGAGATTTCACTCACACTGGACCTGAATCTCAGACAAAGTTTCCAGTGGGTTTTTATCATTGTTGACGTTCCTCACCCAATTTTAGAAGCAGATTTTCTCCATCATTTTTCACTATTAGTGGATGTCAAAAGAAAGAGACTTATCAATAACAATACACAGTTATACGCTTTAGGAAGACTTTTCAATTCCACTTCTGTCAGCCAACTATTTTTTTATTGCAAATCAGCCAGATAAATATCAAGCCTTGCCAATGTTAATGCTTCAGTACATACAACTACTCACCAATGGATCTCCCGTTTTCTTGCATCCTAGATGTTTACCACCTGAAAAACACAAAGCTGCTAAAGCAGAGTTCAGCCACATGCTCCAGCTTGGAATAATTCGTCCTTCAAAGAGTAACAGGTCTTCACCACTTTATTTAGTGAAAAAGAAATCTAGTGATTTTAGACCTACTGATGACTATAGATGATACAACACTATTACCATTCCAGATGAATATACAATACCTCATATTCAAGATTTTGCATCTTCTCTGCATGGTTGCACTATTTTCTCAAAAATAGATTTGATATGCGCATACCATCAGATTCATGTAAACCCAGATGATATTCCGAAGACGACTATTGCAACTCCATTCGGATCATTTGAATTTCTTACAATGCCCTTTTGGTTAAGGAACGCTGCAAATACTTTTCAATGTTTTATTCATGAAGTAATATGTGGATTAAATTTCATCTACACCTATATTGACAATATTCTCATTGCTAGTTCTGAGAAAGAACATGGGATTCATTTGAAGCAACTTTTTGAAAGGTTTTCTCAATTCAAAATTTGTATCAATGCTACCAAATGTATTTTCGGTGTGCCTTCTCTCACTTTCCTTGGACACACCATTAATCAGGATGGAATTAGGCCTTTGTCAGAAAAGGTTGAGGCTATCGTGAAAATTCCAGTTCCTGCTTCATTAAGACATTTCAGACAATTTATTGGATTAGCTAATTTTTATTGACATTTCATACCTCATTGTGCTGAAACTTTATACCTTCTCAACAAATTTCTGCAACACCGCAAGAAGAGAATATAGCGTGTTCAGTCATGAACTTTTAGCTATTTACCTCTCAGTTAAACACTTCCAACACATTTTGGAAGGGAGAAACTTCACAATATTTATGGACTATGAGCCGTTATCTTTCGCTTTACCCTGCAAGCCAGATAAATTTTCTCTGAGAGACATTCAGCATTTGGATTACATTTCACAATTCACAAGTGATATACGATATATTCCAAGTTCTGAGAACATTGTTGCAGATTCTTTTTCCTCTTTACCTGTAAATGCATTATTTTCAACTGCAGAAATTAACTTGGATGAAATGTCAGAAGATCAACCATGAGTTGATTTGAATAATATTCAACAACAACTAATTCCTTTCGACCTCCAATTTTTCCCAGTTGCGACATCAAACAAACAGATCCTTTAGAATTTTTCTTCTGGTAAACTTCACCCTTTAGTTCCTGAAAAGCATCGCCATATCGTTTTCTCAGGACTACACAATATTTCACATCCAGGTATAACAGCAACACTGAAGCTTATTTCAGCTCGTTTTGTTTGGTTGAACAGGCATCAAGACATAGCTAACTGGACCCGTACCTGTGTCGATTGTCAAAGATCCAAGGTACATAAACATATTCGTGCACTGTTAGGTACTTTCTCCACCCCAGATGCATGATTCCAGTACATACATGTTGATATAGTAGGACCTTGGCCTGCGAGTCAGGGCTACACGTTTTCATTAACTTGTATTGATCGTTTTTTCAGCTGGCTAGAAGTTATTCCATTCACAGATATCTCTTCTCAAACTGTGGCACAAGCTTTAGTCACAGGATGGATTTCTCATTTCAGAACACCTGTAAAAATAACAATAGATCACGGACATCAATTTGAAGCTAAACTTTTCCAGGAACTAACCAAGATTTTAGGAAGTAAACACATCCATTCCACTAGTTACCACCCAACTTCGAACAGTAAGATCGAAAGCTTAAAGCTGTGTTGTGTGCCTCTGCTGATTCATCTTGATGGATTGAATTTCTTCCTATTGTTCTCTTGGGTCTCTGCTCTTCTATCAAAGAAGATATTGGATATTCTCCTGCAGAATTACTTTATGGTTCTTCCTTGACGCTGCCTGGCCAGATGGTTGTTCCAGCAAACCCGCAAGATATGGACACTACAAATTTTGCTGAATAGTTGCGTGATTATATGTTAAAGTTACCACATATGAACACCAGAAAACATGACATTAAAACATATTTGCCTGATGACTATTCTTCTTGGACTCATGTTTTTGTTCATAACAATGCTGTTAAAATCCTTTAACAGCACCGTATTCAGGACCCTTTCGTGTGCTTTCTTGTATAAAGTTTTCACTTTAGACATTAACGGTCGTAAAGACACTATTTCTGTTGATAGACTAAAAAAGGGCTCACATTGAAAAAACTATTTCGAACCCCACTACAGACAACACACACACACAGCATTACAAATGCGTCCTTTACACACAACTTCACAAACTCTGACTACTAGTGGTAGACATGTGCATTGGCCCAAGAATTTAATAAACATTTATTACATTTGTTCCTATAGTTTGACATTTTATGATGTATATATTTGTTATTTTCATTATTGTGTAATGTTAATTCTGCCTAGGGGGTGTGTAGTAGTTTGTGGTCTGTAGCTAAAATAGACAAATGATCTACCTTGCAGAAAATTTTAGAGTAATCTCCCTTTAACAAGTTTCTTGAAACATCTACATCATGAGATGTATTCTTAAATATTCAAGAAGCTTTGCGTTTCTCTTGTAAGTTTCTAGAATGTCTAGCGTTCCATTTATAAAAACAGCTTGCTTGCCCTGCTCTTTGCTCCTTAGTCGATTAGACTCTGAGCCATTCACATCGTTGCTATGCCTGTCTATTTCTCTATGCCACATGACTGAAAACCACCACTTAGCTGTTATTTCTACATTTCTGAACTTTCTTGCATAGATTACTTCATTCAACTAGATTCTACATTTTGATTATGTTTCATCAACAACCAATGAATAAAATATATTTTAATGTAGTAAATATATAGTTCTTAAATTTATTCTTCTTCTTGTAAGAATTCTTCTAATAATATACATGCAGCCATTTCAATACTTGATACTGAACATATATTCTAACTACATAAGTTTTCAACTTCTGTACATGGGAGAAGAGGAAGGGTAATTTCAGTGTATTATATAAAAATGTTTTGAAGAGTAAGTACCAAATAACAAGCATGCTATGTGACACAGAATGAGTAAACAAAACATCATATGTTCTTGGAAAATCGTGACTATGTTGACTAATATATGAGTTCATTTTTAAAAGGTAGGACTTGTGAAGGCTTGAAAGAAATGAAGCCGGTATGCTCCGCTGGATAAGTAATGTCAGTGTGCATGCACAACAGAGTGTAAATGATTTAAGAGGAAAAAAACTGGGTATAAGAGGCATCAGGTGTTGTGTGCAAGAGAGGACTGTGATGTGTATGGATAAAGAGAGTTGCATAAAGTGCCAAGCTCTAATTGTAGAGAGAACCTGTGGAAGGGATAGACCCAGGAAGATTTGGGATGAAGTGGTAAGAAAGGATCTTCAAACACTAGGCCTCACTGAGGAAATGACAAGGGACCAGATGTGGTGATTTGCTGTATGTGTCAAGCTAAGTAAAAATCACTATTTTCAATACATACAGGTCCTTTCACATGCCAGTGCCACATAAAAAGCATTTGTGCTGGTGCTGCATAAAAGTATCCATACTGGTGGCATGTAACAAGCATCCAACACACTTTGTTAAGTGGTTGGTGTTAGGAAGGGCATCCAGCTGTAGAAACCATGCTACAGCAGACAACTGGAGTCTGGGCAGCTCTATGTCAAATCATCCAACCTATGCCAGCATGGAAAACAGATGTTAAACGATGATGATGATTATGATGATAAACACGGAATGTAGAAAAGTAATCCTAATCATCATTTTTATGCCTATTTTCTGTCAGCATGCACTGAACAAATCATTAATATCAGTTCTTATCAAGAATTGCTGCTGTCCTAGAAAGATCCAAGAGCTGGATCCTTTTGTATGATTCACTTGTGGAATAGTTTCTATGATTGGATCCCTCCCTTAACCCTACAGCATTCAAATTACTTTATCAAATGTCATGCTTATTTATTCGCATTGCTTTGAATTAATCAAGTATTATCTTGTAGCTTCAAGATTTCAAATGATGTGATTGTTTACTTTTAGAATGACATTGTAGAGTAGGTGTGAGAGGCCAGATCTGACTGGTTTGAACTTAAAACAAGGAGAATATTTGGGCCAGATATGGCCAGTTTAAATTCTAACAGGTTAACAATAACCACTTTAAGGCACCAAAACTGGACAGATTCTTGTGTTCTTAGCAAGACTAAAGGAAACTCTCAATACTACTTTGTCTCTGCTTATTGCCAAACACTTTGCAGATTGTGCTTGGTGTGTTTAATTGTGACACCAGAACTAGTGAGGTTGCCCAGTACTCTACAAGACTAAAAAGTCCTAATGAGTCTCTGATGTCTATTCAAGGCAATATGACCAAGAGGGTGAAGAGAAAAAAAAGTAGTGTCAGAAGAACCAGGATGAATAGGTGAAAGATATGATAAGAGAAACAGAGTAATTGGGGAGAGAGGTTATAGAGGTCAGAGCAACAATAAAGACAGTGATGGAAGCTACATATTTGAGAGAGAGAGAGAATGGATAGTTATAGAGATGAGCAATGGCAGGAGAGTGGTAACTAGCAGTAAAGGTGATGATAGTATTTATAAACTACCAAAAGGTCTATATCCACCGCTAGTTACACAAGTAGTTACAGTGAGTAGAAAAGATGGTAGGGAGGAAAGAGGACAAATAATAGAGAAGAGTGATAAAGAAATGGGGTGTCAATAATGTGGGCAAGCAGCAGATAGCTAATTAACAGGGACATAGTGAGCAAGAGATCTAAATGTAGATATATTATACAACCATCTTAATGTTGTTTTGTCATGGTTGCATGAATGAGTGGGTCTTCTTCAAAACTGCATGATAACAATCATTGTGATCCCTTATCTCCTCTGTAAAGGTCTGCACCCTGAGATCAGCCATCATCAATTTGTACATCTTGAGTATCTTGTCCACAAGTTTCATTCACTTTGAGCACACTTCTTTATACAGCTGTCATCTTCTATATGCAACATATGCCATACCAGCACAGTCTTCCCTCTTACATGTATCTGATTTCACTTATATCCAGTCCAGCTCTTAATTTTGTACACTATATGAATTGCACATCCAGTGGAGCATGCTAGCTTCATTGCATTCAAGTCTCTGTAAATTATGTGCATTCAGGACCCATGTCCCACAACCATACAACATAATTCTTTATCCACAGGTATCAAACAATCTCCATTCATTCTGAAAGAGAAATTTTTTGTTACCAGAAGAGATAATAGATACTTGAACTTTCTCCTACCTGTTCTCATTCCAGTTTCTATGCTTTTAGAAAATGCACCTCCACTGTTAGTTAAGTTACTGTCAATTATTGCTAGGGAGCAATCCAGACATTTGAAGGAATTTATTTCATTTGTGCTTCTAGTGCTTACTGCTACCAAGTATCTGCTACATACAAAGGCTATATTCTTCATTAGTCTGCTTGTGACCCTATGTATCTTGTACATACTTTGCACTGCATACACTTATAGTATTTCTATCAACTCCTTTCTAAGGGCTTTTCATTGATAATAGTAGGGTTCTGCCTTCTTTCTTATTAAAATTTTAAACTTTACAAAGTTTACTTTGAAGACCTTTGATTCCAGGAATTACCATGTTTGGAATTTCTTCCCCAATTTTACAACAGATTCAGCTAAAACAACTAGATTCTAA
Organism: Octopus sinensis; assembly: GCF_006345805.1. Classification (NCBI taxonomy): domain Eukaryota; kingdom Metazoa; phylum Mollusca; class Cephalopoda; order Octopoda; family Octopodidae; genus Octopus; species Octopus sinensis. The sequence goes on along the minus strand of NC_043000.1, from coordinate 74,221,854 downwards.
GTACATCAAATCCTAAACCCAGAAGAGGTTAAAGACTGAGCTCTTGTGGACCACCACCTAAATGATAAATTCATTTGTTAAACATCACTTTGCTGACTGCACTTCTATACATGGATTGAGCAGGCCTCACAAGTCATTTATCTACCCCTAGTTCCTTAGTGACCAACTAAGAATAGAATCCTAATAAAAACTTCCCCAGATTCATGATAGACATAGTGGCTAACTCCTCAATAAGTATTTCTGCAGATGAAGACATTGGCAATACCTCTTCCAAGTGCAACGCCAAAGAACACTTCAACTAGTACAATTCTATTCCTAAGGAGTTGGGCTATACCTCTTTTGCTAACTTTCATAATTTGAGCCTCAACTTGTAGATGATGCTACCAAGTAGCTTCTGCCCTCTAATACATTTTATTTGCCCTTGTAACAACTGATGATTACTACCAGTTGCAGTAATCATAAAAGTAATTAAAAAATATGATTCCATCAATTCAATAACAATTGTAAACCATTAAAAAGAAATCATCTGATATTTACTATAAAACAATCCAACTTACAGTAGATTTTGATTTCAGATTTACTTGAAATAGATAGTGAAGTGTGTTTTCAAAAACATATTCTCGACCTGGTTTTTCCTTTGTCCAAAATGTTTCAAACAATTTTGAGAAGTTATTCTTCAAATTATCAGCAGTATCAGGCAATGATAAAAGTAAATCTAAAATCAAGAAAAAATTAATTGCATTAAAATTTAATTCCATACAAATAATTAGAAAATTAGCATATCTGTTGAGTGTATACCTACAATTTTTAGCAATCACAGTGTATAACACAATATATCTTCATTGACAGGAAAATATCTAGCTTCAATTTTGCATTCGGACTTCATCAAAGACCAAGTATACTCTTTAAATGTTCACAAAGAAACTGCTTAACTTGACAATTGATTTTTCTAATAAAAATTATTTGCATATTATTTGCCACTTCATTAATACATCACTTAGAAACATACTACAGAATCATTAAAAGTTGTCATCAACAAAAGACATGGTCAGCTGACCAGCTATTTATTGAATGTATGACATCAAAATTTTCGGTCTATTCTTAGATGGTCAACAGATACACAACACTATTCCTATACTATGCCGAAATCAGTTTCAAAACACAACATATCTTCAGCCAACAGAAAATGGATCACAGAACAATGTCCTTTGGAGCAAATGGAATATAGAGAGGCCATAGTAGATATAATAAAGATAACTTGACATTTCAAGTTACAATGAGGCAACTAGAGGGAGTTCATGTCAAGTGATGTGTGAGAAAGAATTCTATCCATCAACATGGAAATAATTATCAGTGCACTTTGAATCATCATCATCGTTGTCATTTAACGTCCGCTTTCTATGCTGGCACGGGTTGGACGGTTTCACTGAGGACTGGCAAGCCAGAAGGCTGCACCAGGCTCCAACCTGTTCTGGCGAAGTTTCTACAGCTGGATGCCCTTCCTAACACCAACCACTCCGAGAGTGTAGCGGGTGCTTTTACGTGCCACTGGCATGAGGGCCAGTCAAGTGGTACTGGCAACAACCATGCTCAAATGGTGTTTTTTACGTGCCACCTGCACAGGAGCCAGTCCAGCGGCACTGTCAACAACTACACTCGAATGTTGTTTTTCACATGTGCCAGTAAGGCAACACTGGCAACGAGCATACTCGAATGATGCTTTTAACGTGCTACCGCCACAGGAGCCAGTCAGTGGCCCTGGCAACGATCACGCTCGGATGGTGCTTTTAACATTCCACCGGCACAAGTGTCAATCAGGCAGTACTGTCATCAGCCACGTCAGCGATTTTGATTTCACTGGCCTCAACAGGTCTTCGCAAGCAAAGTTTATTGTCCAATGAATGAAGAATACTAGTAGGTGGGTTGGTTATACACTACTGGCGTAGGTCATGGGTTATATATATATATATATATATATATATATATATATATATATATATATATATATATATTAAACAATGATATATATATATATATAACATTTTTGGACTAATGGGTATATGTCGATTAGTGTGTTGAAGTGTTGAGTAGAGCACTGGCACAGTTTGAGCAACCTAGTGTTATTCACAGTTGGCATATATTTCAGTTGGATCTACTTCAGGAACTCTGCAGTGTTAGTTGAGATAATAATAATAATTTCTTAAGTAACCAGAAGATGGATTTGGTATTAATCTTTATTTTGTACATTTGTACATTTCGACCCATCCTGCTATTGTCCCTTATGGGTGGGATTCCATTCAACATGTGTTGCATCCATTTTGCAGTCTGTGTTTCATTAGGTATATCCATACATAAAGTTGTGTCTCGCTAAAGATCATGAGTTTAGGCTGTTATGTTATTATATGCCTGTCTGGTTAAGGAATGAAATATTGCTACAATTTTCAGTTACCATTATCTTTCCATAATAAGAATCTGTAAACACCTGTCTTCACTTATACGCATCACATGTCCAAACCAACACATTCTCCTCTCCTGCATACCACATTTAATCCCTCTTATACCTCACTTTTCTCTCAATGCAGTTGTGCTTTATTGGTCATGCACACTGCTGTTGCAAATCCAACTGAGCATACTATCGTTGTTCCTCTCCAGCCTATGCATGTCCTCCACAATCAGAGCCCATGTCTCACTACCATGTAACAGCTGTCATCACACAATGATCATACAATCTACATTTCACTTTAAGAGAGCATCATCTTGCTGCCAACAGAGGTAGTAGCTCTCTGAACTTACTCCACCCTATTCTTATTCTAGAAACAATAATTTCAGAGCACCCACCACCATTACTAATTTGGTCATCTAAATAGAAACTATTTACTACCTCAAGAGAGCCTCCTAGGCATTTGAGAGTGTTTAAGTCCCTCGTGTTCTTAGTATTTACTGTTCCTGTGCATCTGCCACACATGAAAGTGAACTTAACTGATAACCTTCTCATGTGTCCATAGTTTACACTTAGTGCAGCAAATGGAATTGCATCTCAAGAAAATGTATCTATATATATACATAGATGTGTGTGTATATATATCATCATCATCGTTTAACGTCCGCTTTCCATGCTAGCATGGGTTGGACGATTTGACTGAGGCCTGGCGAACCAGATGGCTGCGACAGGCTCCAATCTGATTTGGACGAGTTTCTACAGCTGGATGCCTTTCCTAACACCAACCACTCCAAGAGTGTAGTGGGTGCTTTTAAAGTGCCACCGGCACAAGGGCCAGTCTAGCGACACTGGCAACAACTAGGCTTGAAAATGGTGCTTTTTATATGCCACCGGCACAGGAGTCAGTCCAGCAGTACTGGCAACAACCTCGTTCAAATGTTTTGTTCACGTGCCACCAGCACAAAAACCAGTGAGGCGACACTGACAACGATCACACTCAAATGGTGCACTTTTCGTGCCAGACAGCTGCTCTGGCAGCAATCCCACTTGGATGGAGCTGTTAGTGCTCCACTGGCATGGGTGCCAGTCATCAAATTTGGTTCAATTTCAATTTCACTTGTCCCAACAGGTATTCGCAAGCAGAGTTTAGTGTCCAGTGAAGGGAGGTTGGCATGGGTGCCAGTCGACGAATTTGGTTCGATTCCGAATTCAATTTCGATTTCACTTGCCTCAACAGGTTTTCACAAGCAGAGTTTTGTATTCAAAGAAGGAAAGGAATGCATAAGTGGGTTGGCTACATTCTGGTAAAGGCCATGGGTTATGGTTTCACTTGTCCTGCCGGATCTTCTCACGTACAGCATATTTCCAAAGGTTTCGGTCGCTAGTCATTGCCTCAGTAAGGCCTAACGTTCGAAGATCATGCTTCACCACCTCGTCCCAGGTTTTCCTGGGTCTACCACTTCCACAGGTTCTCTCAACCACTAGGGTGTGGCACTTTTTTACAGCTATCTTCATCCATTCTCGCCACATGACCATACCAGCGCAATCGTCTCTTTTGCACACCACAACTGATGCTTCTAAGGTCCAACTTTTCTCTCAAGGTACTTACACTCTGTCGAGTATGTACACTGACATTACACATCCATCGGAGCATACTGGCTTCATTCCTTGCGAGCTTAGGCATGTCCTCAGCAGTCACGGCCTATGTTTCACTGCCATATAGCATGGCTGTTCGTATACATTTGTCATACAGTCTGCCTTTTACTCTGAGCGAGAGACCCTTTGTCACCAGCAGAGGTAAGAGCTCTCTGAACTTTGCCCAGGCTATTCTTATTCTAGCAGTTACACTTTCAGCACACCCTCCCCCACTACTGACTTGGTCAGCTAGGTAACGGAAGCTATCAACTACTTCTAGTTTTTCTCCCTGGAATGTGGTGGAAGGTGTTCTCTGCACATTTTCAGTGTTTATTGCTCCTGAGCATCTGCCACATACAAAAACTATTTTCCTAGTTAGCCTTCCTTTGATATTGCTGCACCTCTTATGTGTCCATAGCTTACACTGGGTACATCTTATAGAGTTTCTACTTACACCTTTTCTACAGATCGAGCAGGGCCATCTACCTGAAGGGGTTAGTGGTTTACTTACCTTCCTAGTTATTAGGACTTTGGTTTTAGCTTGGTTGACTCTAAGGCCCTTCGATTCTAATCCTTGTTTCAACATCTGAAACTTCTCTAGTTCTGATAGTGACTCAGCAATTAGAGCAAGGTCATCAGCATAGAGAAGCTCCCAGGGGCATCCTGTCTTGAATTCCTCCGTTATTGCTTGGAGAACTAAAATAAATAGGAGGGGGCTGAGGACTGAACCTTGGTGGATCCCTACCTCTACCCAGAATTCTTCACTGTACTCGTTGCCAACCCTCACCTTACTGACGGCGTCCCTGTACATGGCTCGCACGGCTCTCACTAACCATTCATCTATCCCTAGTTTCCTCATTGACCACCAGATAAGGGATTGGGGTACCCTGTCAAAGGCTTTCTCCATGTCAACGAAAGCCAGGTACAGAGGTTTATCTTTGGCTACGTATTTCTCCTGCAGCTGTCTTACCAGAAATATAGCATCAGTGGTGCTTTTCCCTGGCATGAACCCAAAATGCACCTCATCTAAACTGACTCTCTCTCTAATTAGTTGGGCTATGACCCTCTCTGTGACCTTCATTACTTGATCCAACAATTTGATACCTCTGTAATTATTTGTATCTAAAGCGTCACCTTTACCTTTATAGCAATTGACTATGGTGCTGCTACACCAGTCATTGGGTATGACTCCTTCGTGTATCACCTAGTTAACTATACAGGCGACTAGGCTATAGCCGACACTGCCAGATATTTTGAGCATCTCTGTAGTGATTCCTGATGGGCCAGGGGCTTTCCCTGCCTTCATACTCTTGATTGCTTTATCTACCAAGGTACTGTCAATTTGGATAGCTGGTCCCTCTGTTGGGTCGACATTTGGCAGACTCTCTTTCTCCCATTCATTTTCTTTATTGAGTAACCTTTCATAGTGGCGTCTCCAAACCTCTCTCTTTGCAGCCTCGTTTAGTGCAAGTGAACCATCATCCATGCGGACACATTTCTCTCCTACCACATCACGATTCTCTCTTACGCACTGTCTTGCAACACAAAATACTTCAAGTCTTTGGTCCTCACGGCACAAAACATTGGCAAATTTTTTCTTAGTGGCTTCCCCTCCGGCTAAAAAACCTGTCTCCTAGCTTCCCTTCTGGCAGTCTGATACAATTCCCTGCTACCTCCGTTCTTCCAGTCCTGCCAAGCCTGTTTCTTTTGTCTAATAGCCCTGTCAACCACATTGTTCCACCACCATGCTACCTTGGGTTGAGATGGAACTTTGCACCATCCACAGATCTGGTCAGTGGCCCTCAGCAGGTTGTCCCGTAGAAACCTTCAGTTGTCTTCTACATTATGTGATGCTATATCCCCTTCTGTTTCATTGAAGGCTTTGAGTAATACGTCTCTAAATCTCTGTCCATTTGCAGGATCTTTAAGCTTCCAGACCCTTCTCCTCCAAGCTGGTTTCTTCTGGGCATCCATTTAGCCCTGATCCTGAAGTCGCTAACTACTAATCTATGTTGAGGGGTACATTCTTTGCCTGGGAAGGTTTTGGCATTTATAAGCAGCCCTCTTTCCCTTTTCTGGCGAGGAGGTAGTCAATTTGGCTAGTGTGTCTGCCAGAACAGTAGGTGACTGGCAAGTTTCCTGAAGTTGGTATTGCAAACCATAAGATCATTTGCATCGCAGAACTCCAGCAGCCTGGTTCCCTCCTCATTGCGAGAACCAAAATCATAGTCTCCATGTACGCCATGGAAGCCCCTGACATGTCATCCAACATGTCCATTGAAGTTACCAGCCACAAAGAGAAGGTCTCTGTCATTTGCCAATGAGGTAGTCTGCAATAGGGTATCATAGAATTGGTCTTTCTGCCCCTCTGGTAGCTCTGGTCGAGGGGCATAGGGCGAGATAATGGTAGCTGACCTATGGCAAAGCACTAATCTAATCTTAAGTACTCTGTCACATACTCTGACTACCTCAATTACCTTATCAACCCTTTTCTCTGCAAGAAGTATACCCACGCCCCCGACCCCGTCAGTGTTCCCTGCTCAGAAAATCTTGTACCTGTGTTCTTTGCCTGTGAGGAACCTAGTGGAACCTCCTCTTCACCTTACTTCTTGGATGCAGCACAAATCTACACGTCTCCATTCAAGCATCTCAACAATCTCACCAGGCCTACCTTTCAGTGTGCCAACTCTGAGGGTGTTGGAGGTGCAGACCTGTGAGACCCTGGGATAAGGGACAGAGTGTCATGTACCTGAAAAGAAAGCTTGCATTTGGCAGAATTCATAAGAAACACTAAACTACAACCTACATACACTACACACAAATTAGGTCTGTGGCTCTCAGTAAGTTGTTTCATAGAAACTTCCAGTTATCCTCTGTCTTTAACTCCTGCTCCTCATTAAATGTTTCAGTTAGGACATCTCTAAATCTCTGATTATTCAAAGGATCCTTAAGCTTCCAGATCTTTCTTTTCCAGACTGATCTACTGTTGTTTAATGACTAACCTATGCTGTGGGGTACATTCTTCACTAGGGAGTCATTGCATTTTTGAGTAGCTATGTACCTCACTTTCTAGTGACAATGTAATCAATTTGCCTAGCTTGGCCACCTGATTGATTGGTTACCAGGTAACTAGCAAGCTACCTGAAGTTGGTACTGCAGATCATTAGATTATTTGCCTCACAGAAATCCAGAAGCTTTGTTCCCTCCTCATTACAGGAACCAACTCCATGGCCTCAAAGCAGACCACTGAAGACACATGGTTGCTGTCCAACATGTCCATTGAAGTCACCAGCCACAAACAGGTCTCTGTTGTTGGTTTTTGAGGTGGTCAGCAAAAGAATATCATAAAAGCAATTCTTTTGTTAATTTGGCAGACCCATTTGAAGAGATAATTGTTGTTGTACTATTTTGCAAAACTAGTCTAAGCTTAAGTACTCTATTGCATACTCTGACTACCTCAATCACCTTATCCACACATTTCTCAGGTAGAAGTATGCCTACACTACCTACCCAATCACTGCTGCCTTCTCAGAAGATTTTATACATATGTTCGCACATATATATGATACTTGTGGCAGTGAGACATGGGCCCTGAATGCAGACATCATGCTAAGATTGGAGAGAAATGAAGCTAATATGCTCCAATGGATATGCTACATTAGTGTGCATGTATGACAAAGTGCAAATATTCGAGAGAAAAGTTAGGCATAAGAGGAATCACATGTAGCATACAAGAAAAAAAACTACAAAGGTTTGGTAATGTGATGCATATGAATGAGGACAGAAATTCCAAATGTTTAAAGTAGAAGGAACCTGCAGAAGAAGGAAATCCAGCAAGACAGAGGATGATAGTCTCAAAATGTTGAACCTCATGGAGGAGATGACAATGGATCAAGACATCAGGCAATATGAGGTTCTTGAGAAGACATGTTCACCGCAGCAAAACTGAGTTCAGGAAGTGGTGTGTATTATGTGCTCTCCACCCACATATTACATTAATTCACACACATCTCAATGTACCAAACTACATCATACACTACACTTGTCTGTTCTCCACTTGCTGCAACCCAAGACTGCTTTGTCATCTTTCTCTCTCTCTCCTGTCCTCCTCCTGACAACTGTACTATTGCTATCTGGCCACTCCCCTATATTCACATGTTTGCCACTCACTGCATTTCCTTTCTCCTCCTCTTTCTTTCACATTCTCATGAACTCCCTACTTACCCTGTCCAATCATCTGTACCACTCCACTTACATTCACTTCCTTGTACCTTGTATGCTCAGAGACCTCTTCATCATCCTCTCTCTCTCTCACTCTTCCCAACTGGAGTAGCTATACAACTCCTCTACAACAAGATACCTGTTTCTGCTCCTCTATCATTGTTTACTTTTTCATTTCCTGGCACAAAGCCACCTCCCTCAATGCAAATACTTCCTCTCAGTCGAGGGGCCTTTGTCTTTCAAATTACTTGGTGACCTCCACTCAACAGTACTAGTGCCATGTAAAAAGCAATCAGTACTCTCTGTAAAGTGGTTGGTGTTATGAAGAGCATCCAACTGTAGAAATCATGCCAAAGCTGATGGTACCAAGACATACAGTTACATGTTATGAATCATTTTATATACTTATTCTCAATGTATAACATAGTCTTTGGTCATTTAATTGAGAGTGGCCTCTAGTTCATATCTAGCTCTTCAAACATACACAAATACTCACACAATCCTCAAACAAAGTTAGCTGGCAAAACAAATACTTACTTATTCCATGTCATCAGCATTTGTAACTTTCACTGACTTGAAATCATAGCTATTATGCAAAAGTGGCCTAAGTCCAAAACGTTGCTTTTTCACAAAACAAAAAAAATAGTTTCACCATTCCATTTCTTTTTACATTAGCAACAGTTTCAGCTTAACAATAATACTTTGTTGGGTACATAAAATCGTAACTCCATGCATGTATAATATTTTCAGTCAGAAATATTTTTGCAAAACTGTCATATGTGGGACTTAGTACACTTTTGGAAAATGTTAAACTGTTGTACTAAACTTTGGCAATTTTCATCTGAAGCAGCTGCAGATACAATAGTTTGACCAAAAGAACCAGCTATTGCAAGCAAAATTAAATATTGAAAAAAATGCATTGGACATACCACACTTTAACATAATAGCAACGAAAAGTATTTTGCATAATTGGATGTAAGTCTACAGATTTCTTGTTGCACAGTAGTTTACATTCTGATTCAATAGTTCTATTATTACCAAAGTAGCACTTAATTGTGTGACAGTAGACAACCAAGGTAGCACTTAATCATGTGACAGTAGACATACTATATTTTTTAAATGGCGCAAAGGAGAAGAGGCAGTGACAATTACTCTCTTCAGATAGTGAAAGGAAGTTAACTTCTGAACAGAGAATCTGCCAATATATGCAACATATGCCAATGCAAACATAGTAGTGCTAAACTGGGAGGCTTATTAAGTCTACTACCCAAGAACAGGAATGACTGCTCCAACAGGTTCCACACACTTTCCACCAAGATGACTGGAGAACTGACAATGAAGAACTTCAACACAGAAGTAATTTACTGGTATTCTGTATAGATGAAGTGATACTAAAGCTATCGATGCTGTGATCTATCAGATTCTATGGTATTTGAATTGCTATAAAGATGGACTTACGGTTTAAATACCATCTCTTGAAAATTCTCTCACACATTCTAATATATGATTTAGAGATTTGTGCCTCCAAGAAGTAGTACACTATGTCAATTTATGGATTCAGTATTGAACACACAAATCTCTATTTAAATCAATTATTTTGACAACTTTAGTTATCTATGCCGTTATTTAGGTTAACAGAATAGAAATCCCTTATTCTTGTAAAGAATATAATGATGTTACACTATATCCTAATGAAAACCACTAACCTTTCTAATCACTGATCATCAACTGAAAATTGGCAGAGCTGAAGGTATTGTAACAGAAGTATAAGCAAATAGTACAGTATTATATCATTAGAGACAGAGATGATATTGAGGATAGGCTGAAGAGAGTGTAGAATGATGGTTAGCCAGAAGAGGGTATGGTGCAGTATGATAGGTGTACTGTGGAGATGTGTGGCAGTTCAACAGGAGATAGTATGGTGAGGTGCTGTAGTATATTTGTTAGTATGGGGTGGTGGTTGACATAGAGATTTTATGATGCTGCAGGAGAAATAGAGCTGTGTGGTTTATGTAGTAAAAGGGTTCTAATTAGCTTCAGAACTTGAAAAATATTTGAAAAACATATACTGAAATGAATTCAAGAAACTAAGTGCATTTGACTTCTTGTGACAAAGAGAAAAATTTTCACGTCATTAAAAATATTTATAGAAATTATATTTACCATGCAAAAGAATAGACATTTCCAAAAGAGAAGGTGGTATTTGTAATTTGTTGGAGACAACAGTAGCAGTTGCTAACACAATTAAACAATCAAGTGATTTGAACACTTTTTCCATTTCCTATAAACAAAAACAAAAAATATAATCACAAATAAGATATTACACACAAATCCATTTCTGGGATAAATCATATTTAAGATGCTCATCAGGCAACCACATTGCCAATTACACAACAGAGTGCCTGTCATTCCATTTTCCCATATTATATACAGGGTTATTAAAAAAGAATGAACTGATTTCATTACGCAATATTTTAATAAGGAAAAGCAATAGAAAACTCCAGCTAAGTCACAGGTATTTACTCACAATCAACTTTTATTTCCTGTCATACAAGTGTTCAATGTGGCCACCACCTTGCAGCACAGGCAACATCAATGCGATAAGAAAATTCCTCCCGGACGCGTAGCAGCATATCATGATCCACTGATTTGATCGCTGATGTTATTCGATGTTTAAGGTGTGGCAGCCATAGAAAACTTAGAAAACTCTACCACCACACACTAACCTCGATGACCTTAAACATTGAATAACAACAGCAATCAACTCAGTGGATCGTGATATGCTGATACGCGTCTAGGAGGAATTCTCTTATTACATTAATGTTGCCTGTGCTGAAGGTGGTGGTCACATTGAACACTTCTAAGACAGGAAATAAAAGCTGATTGTGAGTAAATACTTGTGACTTAGCTGGAGTTTTCTAATGCTTTTCCTTATTAAAATATTACGTAATGAAATCGGTTCGTTCTTTTAGAATAACTCTCTCTATTATTTGTTTTTGTTATTCTAGCTGTACTAATTTGTCTTCACAATATAATATGTCAATCATTTAATGCCACCTGTGAACTCAAAGAATGGGTTTCCTTTCCTTGTGTGAACTTAGTGCTTAAAATGACTAATATTTCCAGTAAACTTATACACACAAAATTGATTTTAAAATAAAACCTTCCAGGAATTTCTTCATTCACAAATTTGGTATTTGTAGCAAGTTAAAATACTGAGACCCAATATATAGATAACTCTGATACATCTAAATTAGAACACTGGTTTATACATCCCTATGATTACGAAGGGGTTAGAGAGTTCTTTAACTCCCTTTTGGAGCATTATCTTCCAGTTTCAAAAGGAAAACAAATGTCATGGGCACAATTTATTCTACTGACTGAAACTGTTTATTTTAAAATACAGATGGTGGATACTCAGTATGATGTGAACATGAATGAAACTGAACATTGCATGACAGAAAAATTTGACATTGTTTAAGCCAAATCCAGCTGGTTTCTTTGAATGTTTTCTCAGGATGAGTGTTAGCTTCATCACTTTGAGCCAGAGACAAAGAGACAATCCATGCAGTGGAAACACCCTTCCTCACCTGCTCCAAAGAAGGCCAAGATTGTTTCATCTACAGAGAAGGTGATAGCCTCAGTTTTTTGGGATGCAAAAGGCCTTGTGTTTATTGACTATCTTCAAAAGAGCCACACCATTAATGCCAACTTGTTGATGCAGTTATGAAAAACTAACAAGATCAAACATTCAAGAAAACAGATGAAAGGGGTCTTGTTTCATCAAGACAATGCTCCTGCACACAAGCCTTTGCTTTTAATGGTTACTATGCATGACTGTGGTCTTGAACTAGTTGATCAGCCTCCCTATTCTCCTGATTTTGCTTCATCTGACTATCATCTGTTCCCCAACATGAAAAAACACTTGGCAAGGAACCCATATCCATAACAACGTCCTATCTACAGTTGATGACATTTTTGACCAGCAAGATGAAAGCATCTTCCCCAATGGAATTCAAACACAGCAACAATGTGTAGACTGAAAGGGGACTATGTTGAAAAATAAACCTCATTTGGTCACATTCCATGAGAGTGTCTAGATCAGCAAATGAACTTGTTAACTGACCCTCATACTTCAAAATGTCTACCTCCATTGCTAATCAGGTTACCTAAGTAACAGAAATTATCTACTACATCTTGAGATCCTTCTGGGTATTTGAGAGAGTCTAATTCTTGTGCACTTTTTGTGCTTACCACTCTAGTGTCTGCCACATACAAAGCCTAATTTCTGTTAACCAGCTTGTGATTCCACTGCACCCCGTATGTCCATATTTTACATTGGATAAACTGTATAAACTTTCTACTTGTCTTTTCCACAAATTGACCAAGGTCATTTCTCTAATGTAAGCAGAGATTTATCTGCTTTCTTTGGTCTTTGCTAAGTTAAATTTGAGGCTCTTATTCCAGGTTTTGTTTCCACCTCATAAATTTCTTTAATTCTACTAAAGGTAAGTTGTAACATGATTATCAGCAAACAGGAGTTCTCATGGGCAACTGGCTTTAAACTCTTCTGAACAGAAGACAACTAAGAACCCCTGGAGAACTATTTGTACACAAAACTCATTAACTCTCACCTTACTGGCAACATCTCTGTACATGGTTTTTATGGGTCTCACAAGCTATTCATCTATTCCTAGCTTCCTCAGCAATTACCAGATTAAAGTGACGGACCCTGTCAAAAGCTGTCTCCAGATCAATGAATGCTAAGTACAGCAGCTTACTCCACAGAATCATGCCAGATAATTTGTATATTTTTGTAGCGTTCACTTTTAAATGTATTCTCATGCTGGTATGGGTTAAACAATAAGCAAATATGTATGAAGTTTGATAATACATGAGGATTAGAAACATGAAACTAGTTGTAATTCGTGATGGCTCACTTTCAAAATAATGTGTGTATATTGGTAAAGGAATGGTTGACAAGGTGTGTCATATGATAACTTTTTGTATTTAGTCTGTCAAGTAATGGCTAAATAGACATAGCTATTCAGTAAACAGAGATCAATAAAATATATACCAGACAAAACTGAAACCAGTAAAAAAAATACAAATAAATTCAATTGACTACACTCTTCCATTTTAAATAAAAGTGAACCACAGTAGCTTCTTAAGTCAGCCAGACAAAGCATTCCTTACGAAGCTCTGAAGTTTCTGACATGACACAAAAGCCTAATATTAAAAAATAAAAAGCATTTGAGACAATGTGCCTTTACCAAGATAATTAGTAGTAAAAGTGAAATCATTACTAGGAAAACTACAACTTATACTCTATTATCTTCTAACTATGGCATGAGTCCACACATTTTCATTAATAAACTTGATACTTATTTCTCTTGTATTTCATTAATCCTAGTGTGATTTGAATACATAATCTATAAAGATCTAATCAAATACAAGTTATTTTGTTCAGTATTCATTAATTCTAGCATCTACCACACTTTTCAAATTTTAAATTCAATGTTAACATACCTCCTGTGAGGAATCATGGCTTGATTCCAAACCCAACAAGAGACTTGTTGCAATTTTAAGCAAATTCTGCCACAATTCTTCCAGCTCTCTACGACTGTAACCACTAAGAACTTCCTCCCATTCTGTATGAGAATTACTTTTCTGCAAATAGATAATCAAAGAAAAGTTATGGCATTTCAAATGTTTGTGTGTGTGTGTGTAAACGGGGTACAGCTTATGAAATAAGTTCCCATTTTTGCTGAAAATGTACATTCAAACTCATGGTGTAATAATGACCATACACAGGTTTCTTTTATGCAGAATGAAACAGTTTTAGCTGGTTATTAATGAATCTGGTTATGCTTGCTGTACTAAGTGAAAGCAGCTAAAAGCTATTTAAAAAAAAAAAATCTGTGAATATCAGGCACTAATTTTAAATAGCATTGTATTTCCTAGTAGGATACTTAAAATGAAATAGCAAATGTGAAGGTCTTTAGTCAAGCAAATAAATTCCAGGACTTCTTTTTTGAAGTTTGGCACTTGCTACACCACTTTAATTATGGGGACATAAAAGATTATAAATTCATATTATTGTACTCTATATAAGTATTGATTGTTAAATATGAATTTATAATTTTTTAATTTGTTAATGATGATTTAGATATGTACATTTATTTAATTATTATTATTTTATAGTTATTATATATGAACATAAATTTTAAAATATTAGTTAATCACTTTGGGATCTAGATCGTAAAAATGTTTTAATTTAACTAAAAGTTTCTTATTATATTTCTAGTACTAACACATTTAACCCTTTCGTTACTGTATTTATTTTGAGATGCTGTGTGTTTCCTTCAATTATTTTAAATATAACAAAGAATTCAGTAAAATAACTTGGTTATCGTTAAGCTAGTGTTAGGAACATAAATTGTGACTAAGGTTTGGTGGAAGATTTTAATTCAAAGCTCATGAAAACAAGACATTTGTACTACAGAGCCAGAGCCGGTTTTGGCCGGGTTGGTAACGAAAGGGTTAATAATGATAGTAATAATAAGTATTTTATAAAGATAAGTTATACGTTTTTACTTTGGAATTTTTCAATTCTTATTTTTTTAATTTCATAAATATTTTCAAAAAATATCTATAATATTTATGTAAGTAATAATGGACTAATTTATTTATTGTTTATATGTTTATTGATAAAAAAAATAGATTTTTAATTACTATATTTGTTTATATTTTAGATACTTATTCTTATACATTTATTATTTTATAATTATTATATGCAAACTAAAATCTAAAAATATTAAGAGTGATTGTTTTGTAAAATAATTTGGTAATTAAATATTAGGGTATAACTAGGTTAAAGTTATTCTATAGTTTATTAACGTTTTTTATTAAGCTAAATTATATCTTCACAGGTAAGTACATTTTTCTATCAATTTATTATTTCTTTTACCTGATTTAAATATATATATTTAACAATTGTAGGCAACTGATCCTAGTGTTTTAAGTTTCAATTTAGTTAATGGAATTTCTTCTATTAGAAAAATCATTATTTTATTTTTTAATAAATATTGCTTAACTCTATTTGCTTACTTATTTAACTATTATTATTGATTTTCAATAAAATTTAAATTTAATTGTAATTCGAATTTAATTATAGCCATGAAACGTACGTAGCTTTTTTTTACTTATATATTGATTATTCATTTTTATACATTTTGCGATCTAGTTATATGTTTTATAAAAATATATTTCATTTTTTATTTATAATTTGGTTTATGCCTATCATTTTTTTGAATTGCATAATAGTGGTTTTCTCTCAAATTTATATCTTACATATAACTAGCATTAAAGACCCATCGTTGCTGGGTCATAGTGCTAGTGCATGTATATATGTGTACATATTACATGTACATCTATATATATACATCTACACATAAAATACAAAATGTGCCTCTGGGATTGCAATCCCTCCAGGTCCAGCGTATTTATTGGGTATTGCATTTAGTTTTGCATGCTGATAGCATAAAGCTTGAAACTTTTCAGCATTGAACTGCATGCTATTCTTTTCAGCCCACTTGTATATTTTGTCCAGCTCACATTGCAGGTGCATAGTGTCTTCAGGTATTGCCTATGAAACTTTTGTATCATCTGCATACCTTGTGATCGTGGCTCTCTGCATGGCTGAGGGCATGTCTGAGAGGGCCAATATGGACAGTAGTGGTCTCAAAACAGTGCCTTGCGGAACACCTGGCTTCTATCCTTCGGAAAGTCATGAAGCCATTCTCCCAATTTTCCAACTATGCCAAGATCACGCAGTTTGTGACATATCATTCCATGATCGACTTTATCAAAGGCCTTTGCAAAGTTGAGATATATCACTTCCACATTTGAGTGGTTGAGCAGTCGTTTCAGTACCCAGTCATAGTGTTGTAGGAGCTGAGTTAGGCAGCTTCTTCCTGGTCGGAAACCATGTTGGGTGTGAGGCAGCAAGTCATTTTCTTCAAGGAAGGTGATTAGTTTCCTTCTGACTATTCGTTCCATGACCTTGCTGATGTGTGAGGTCAGAGAGGTAGGTCTGTAGTTCTTGGCCTCCGCTCTGCTACCTCCTTTATGAATAGGGCATATTTTACCTTCCTTCAGTTTTCTTGGAAGTTTGCCAGTTGCAAGGAAGCTCTTACATACTTTTAGAAGGATTGCTGGAAATCCATTGGGGCCAGTAGCTGAGTTTGTCTTCATTTCATCTATAGCCTTGATTACATCGTCTTCCTTTATATTGATGTAATCAATTATCGCTGCCTCTGATTTTATATCTGCAGTGGTAAAGAAGTCAGTTGGATTGCTGACTTGAAAATGCCCTAGGGGTTGAGTGAAAATATTCTTGAATTGCTCATTTAGTATTTCACTTATCCTTATTGGATTTCCTGTGAGTGTGCCATCCAATTCAAGGAGTGGCCCTATCCTACAGTGCACCGTAGCTGTTTCTTTGGCATACCTGTAGAAAGCTCTGGGGTTAGATTTTATGTTGTCTATAGCCCAGGCTTCTTTGTCTGCTTTCTTTTTCATGGGAGAGTTGCAGACATTTTTCAATTTCCAACAGTTTTATTTTCAGGCGGGACTTTTCACTGTTTTCAATTTGTTTGTTTAGGCGATTTGAAACTTTTGTACGCCGTCTCATTAGAATTTTCCTCTCTCTGGGGATTTTGTTCTTGTGTACAGTGACTGTAATACTGAAACTATTAAAGTGAAAGTATTATATAACAGGGATGAACCATTAACAGTGGTCATCCATTTTGTTAGAAGAAGATCCGCTATGGTCGTATATGCTACACCACTGGTTTTTCAATTCATATTAATCAAATTAATATTCAATTTTTCACCCTTATTATGTGTGTGTGTGTGTGTGTGTATTAGCAATTCGTATAAAATTGCATCAATGACTTGAACAAGTGGTTTCACATAAATGGGGATAAATTAAAAAGGTTTGTTGTTATTATTATTACTGTTTGACTATTGTAATCACGTTTGTTAAATAATTGTAAACTGTAACTTTCGGAGAAGGGCTTTGGTTATTGTTTAAAAATTGAATTGTGTCCCTGTTTGGGGAAATTGACAATATTTTCACCGTCTTTACGGAAGCATTTTTCTTAAAATGCCTTCGATAGAAGAAAGTCCAAAAATGAATTTCGCTGCAGCCATACACTTCTATACAAGAGGGAGAACAAGATCCAATTGATCGAAATTGTAAGAGATGGGCCTACAATTCCAGTCTGTTATATATTTTGAGTATTGTTATCACTAGCGATATCAAGATATAATTTTGTATTTTATGTGTAGATGTATATATATATAGATGTACATGTAATATGTACACATATATATACATGCTTAATATATCTACTCATACACACATACGCACACACACACACACAAATACATAGGGGCAGGTGTGACTGTGTGGTAACAAACTACGTTCCAAACACATGGTCCTGGGTTCAGTCCCACTGTGTGGTGACTTGGCATGTGTCTTCTGCTGTAGCCTCAGACCAACAAAAGCCTTCTCAGTGGATTTTGTACATGTATACAGGTATATATACATGCATACGTACATATTCGGCATAAACACTCTACCACTACAACTAATAACTGTTGGGAACACTTTCAAACCTTCTTCTTGCAGAAGTTAGGCAGCATCAGGACATTGCAGTAGCTGTAGCCTCCTCTGGCATTGCAGCTACTTTGTTACCCGGTGGCAGGACAGCACACTCAACTTTTAAACTCCCTCTCAATTTAGCAGCATCCAAAATGCCTTCATGCAACATCAACAAAAGCTCAGATCAGGGACAAGTACTTAAAATGTGTCATCTAATTGTCTGGGATGAGTGCACTATGGCTCACAAGGGAGCTTTGGAAGCATTAGATAGAGCCTGAAAGACATCCGAGACTGTCAGGCTCCAATAGGAGGTGTAACGCTTCTATTGTCAGGTGATTTCAGGCAAACTTCCTGTCATTCTGAAAGGCACTAGAGCAGATGAAGTTCAAGCATGCCTAAAGTCATCTACCCTGTGGCATCATGTTACAATCCTCAGTCTCACCACTAACATGAGAGCTCAGCTACATGGCGACAAAATGTCCACAAGGTTTGCACAGGACATTTTGACACTTGGTGAAGGCAAGATGCCTCTCGATGCTGCAGGACAAATGGAAGTGTGGTAATTTTCCTCTGTTGTTAATTCTGTAGATGACCTCAAAAACAAAGTCTTTCCCAACTTCACACAAAACTACCAAAATCACAATTAGCTCCAAAAAACGTTGCTGTTAACAAAATTAATCAACAGCTAATGCATTCTCTTCCCGGCACTATACACATTTACAAGTCTGTTGATACAATTCCTGATATAAATGAAGTTGTGAACTATCCTCCTGAATTTCTCAATTCACTGGAGCCTCCTGGACTACCTCCACACATATTAGCACTTAAAGTTGGAACTCCTGTAATGCTACTCTGCAATCTGGAACCACCAAGACTTTGCAATGGAACATGACTGGTGATAAAGAAAATGATGTCACATGTTATCAAGGCGATCATTCTTTCTGGATGTGGAAAAGGTGATGACGTCTTTATTCCAAGAATTCCTCTTACTCCATCAACAGCAGAAATTCCATTTACATTCAGAAGACTGCAATTCCACCTTCGTGTCAGCTTTGCCATGTCCATTAACAAATCTAAGGGTCAAACCCTCTCTGTAGTTGGTCTTGGAAAAGCCCTGCGTCTCACATGGGCAACTGTATGTTGGTTGCTCAAGAGTAGGAACCAAAAGACACCTTTTTGTATATGCTCCACAAGGATAAACAAGGAACAATGTTTACATCGAGGTGTTATAACCTCAACAGCCAGGAGGTATATACATGATCCCCCTTTTTTTTTTTTAACAAACTTCATGTACTTTCATGTACGTGTATCCATATATATATAAAGCGGAAAAGTCTAATTCTTCAATTGAATGTAACCGGGCAATGCCGGGTTTCTCTGCTAGTGTGTATATATGTATATATATATATCAGAAATATTAAATTTCTCAATATCTCATAGAGATATGTACTGTGGTGGAGCGATAGAGTGGTTGTATACTTAACATGACAGTCCTGTAAGGGAATTACACCAGCGCTGTTTAGCCCTAGGAAGCATCGACGCTTCCTGTCAGCCTTGACACATTTCCTGTGTCCTTATATATTTATTTTTTAAAATTTTTATATATATATAAGGACACAGGAAATGTGTCAAGGCCGACAGGAAGCATCGATGCTTCCTAGGACAGTATACAACCACACACTCTCTCTCTCTCTCTCTCTCTCTATATATATATATATATATATACGAGAAAGAAGCAACAAGAATGGATTAGTTGCTTCTTTCTCGTTTATAATCACCCCACATTACTGTATGGTTAACACCATATAGTTTTTCTGGTGCATCTAAGTTAAGTACCACATTCAAGTAAATTCATTGGAATTGACTTGAATCTTAATTGCTTTGATTGAATATATATATATATATATATATATATATATCTTTCTCTTTCTCACTTTTACTTGTTTCAGTCATTTGACTGCGGCCATGCTGGAGCACCGCCTTTAATCGAGCAACTCGACCCCGGGACTTATTCTTTTGTAAGCCCAGTATTTATTCTATCGGTCTCTTTTGCCGAACCGCTAGGTAACGGGGACATAAACACACCAGCATCGGTTGTCAAGCAATGCTAGTGGGACAAACACAGACACACACACGCATATATATATATATATATATATTAATTCTACAAAATTAGAAAATGGAGAAACATACTTAAATCAATCAAACATCAACCAACAGATGATACCCAATCAATACTTTATTACACCATTACATAACAGTAAAGGCATTATACAAAATATATTGTAAATATAATTAGACAAGGAAATAGAAATATAAAATATAAAATATAATATGTAATTATATCATATCTGACAGCTGTTTCGGCAGTAAGGGCAATCATGCCTCATTTAACCTATAAGCCATATAAGGCAGGTATAAATGAGACATTAACAAGGATGCCCCACGGCCTCTTCAGAGAATTTAATAAATTATAATTGTGAAAAAATTTTTTCCATATACATATCTATATAAAAATGTAAAATATAAAAACGTGTGCATAGACACCATAATACTACACATATATATATATATTCATTAATACAATAATACAAGATACACAAAACAAAATAAAACAAAATATATATCAATATATATTAATAAGCTCAGTTATTCTACATATTGAGTTAATAGTTCTAAAAACTACCACACAAGAAGATATATGCACACTCACATTTAAATTAAAATCAGACTTATACATGAAAAGTAATAAAAAATCACATTTCAGTTCATAAAATTATAAACCTGTAAAAGTCAATAATAATTACTATTAATATTAATAATAATAATAATAATAATAATAATAATAGATACAGTTATGTCTGCACCAAGTACATCCATCGGATATCTACATATCTAAGTGTCTGGTTATTCTGTCTGCTTGATATTGATTATTCTAGATTAATTCGATTGGCTTATAGTTTAAAATTTGAATCACAAAAGAAATTTTACAGTTAGTTAGTCAAGAAACGCACATACGCACACGCACATCCACAGATCAATCGCACATACATACATAATTATATGTATACACACATAGACTCATACACATATATATCCACAAATCAAGTCCAACACATAAATAAATAAATAAATAAATAATAAAAGAGGTATAATCCTATCCATGCAGGCATTGAGCTTCTCAAAACTAAAAACATGCCACAAAATAACAAAATAGATCCACTCATATATTTCCATAAAATATTTGTTTTAAAGATACATATATTTATATATCACGACATCGAATGTTATTTTCGCAGGGTATACGCAGTATGTGAACACCGGTTATTTTCCGTAGTCAACATAACGATTACTGATTACACGGTAATTTGTTATAATCGCATGTACGCTAAGTTATAAATTATAGATTAATTTTTTATAGTAAATATATATCTCTTTTCAACGTAATAAAACCAGTGCCATTATAATATTAATATTTAACCAACAAGGAACCTAACCTACGAGCTAATAGAATTACACTCAGATATACATACTCTTGTGTATCATCAGATATAAACGAACGCACCGGGGACTAACTAATACAGTTAAATATAAGTAAATAACAGAAATTAAATTAATTATAAGTTAATAAATTGTAAATACTTAAGTTAAAATGTGATAAAATAAAAAAGAAGAAATAATTAAAAATTACATACATAATATAAGTACAAACCAGTATACATGTATCCATATATTAATTATTAAAATAAAAAATTGATATATATGTATATATCTACACTTAAATAATTAAATAAATAAATAAATAAATAAGTAGATGACTAAATGAATAGATAGATACACTAGAGAACAAAAACAGATAAATGCATAGGTGCAGGTATACCTAATATGTAGTAATGCTAATATGCATATATCCATATATGCTTAAAAGAGTATATATGTAAATAAATAACATAAATAAAGTGAAGATATATATTAAAGAAAGTACTAATATAAACTTAGTATACAGGCTAATATTATGTAAATTTATACCTATAGATAATGAGTAAAAAAAGAATAGATGAATAACATAATGTACAAATCCAGAAGACTAAATACAGACTAAATATATAAGGCTGCTAATATTTATAGAGCCAAATGTGAGTAAATGAAAAGGTATGTTAATAAAGCCTAAGATACAGATTAAGGTGAGTACAAAGATACACCAAATTTACAATATATAAGCCTGCCAAATAAACACATACAAAAACCCAAGTTCTCAACCTATACAAACAAACTCCCAAAAAGACTCTCATATATTACATAATAGTATTACATTATCAGGGGCTAGGTATCTAACTATGATATTCATACACACTCTGTAATATTAGAAAACTTCAAGAATCACATATTACAAAGCAAATACCAAAATGAATATATTATTTCATGCCATAGTGTATTACCCTTAAAAAAAACAAGACAAAAAAACCCATATACAAAAAGCAATTAATACTGGACATATATATTTTTATACATGTGTAGCTACAAAATTATATAAAAAATTATAAATTTATAAGTTGATAAGTTGCATGTTTTAGAATTGTAGAAGACCACTAGTATAGTTAGATACAGAAGGGAGTTAAAATATTACTAGTAGAAATGCTAAGTTCTATTTGAATCTAGAAAAAGTGTACGGTAGTCTATGAATGCAAAAAAATTTTTTTCATTTATGTTGTTAATAATATGCCTACCCGCTTTGATAATGAAAAAAAATTCATTAATACATAGAGAGCATTTTTTATTTTTTTCCATTATACACAGGTGCCGAAGTTAGTATTTTCCAATTTAATCTAAAATCTAAGTTCTTACTTTTGAGTTCCCAAATGTATGCACTTAACCCTGTAGAGTACATCCTATTTTTATTTCTAAAAGTATATCTGTGATAATTAAGTCTGTTTCATGCTATTCATAGTTGCTCCAATATACACCCTACTACTAAATTGTGTATCCAAAGTGCATTGGTAAACTACCTCTTTCCTGAGGCATTGATTACCAAACACACATTTATTTCTGTTTCTGAAATTACAGTTATTAACAGATTGGGGTAATCTAAGATTGGTCCCCAATCCTGTAACACCATTCACATTTGTAGTGTTACAATTATTATTGCCATCCAAACCCAAATTCAACGAACGAGTTAATTTAACATTATTGGTGATATTCCTACCAATAGTACTAGTATTGGTAGTAGTAGTATCATCCATTACATTGATATTTTCCCTAGCAGGTACGGTACTCACATAATTTATAAGAGGGTTATTCCCGTTAGCCCCAAAAGAATTATTGCTCCTATTATTAAAGAGAGGTAAATTTCTATTATCTAAATTTGACTTTCTATCTTTATAGAAGTAATCAAGTTTCCTGTTATTAAAAGAGGAGATGATGGTGGCTAGATTATGAGTAATGCTATATCCTATTCTAATAGTACCATTGTTAATTAAATGACTAAATTTATTCCTATCCTTACCAAAGTGTCTAAATATTACATTATGCAATGCTCTAACTATGTCTGTTTTTATCTGCATTGCATATGGGATAATAAGCCACAGTGTATCCATATCAGTATTAGGGTTGCCTATCAAATTATTGTTTTTTTAGTAAAAACCTTATTCCTAGACCAACCCATATGTTTACTATCCTTACCATTGTTATTGTTATGTCTATCTATATCAATATTCCCATAATTATTACGCAAGTAAACTTTACTATTATCATATCTACTATAAGTTTTGATATGTATATTATTAATATTACTACCATTACCTGTTTGAGCAGATCTATTTAAGCTACCGTCCACCAATCCGAGGTTAACACCACCCCTATAATTATTATAGGCGTTTTCATATATTCTATTTTTCCTTTTCTTATAGTTATTATTATTTGTCCTAAATCTATTGGCGTTGTTCCTAATAGTTCCCCCTCCATTTGGAGGATTCCCCTTAGGTATATACCATATTTTACTTTTGTAGCCTGCTTTTAGCAATGCTACATTGTATCTATCACAATGCTTATTGAAAATGTCCTCATTTGAGGATAAACAAGAAATTCTCTGACTAATGCTACGCACTAGTGCACTTTTAATTTGAGGGGGGTGATTGCTAGAACGGTTTATATATATTAGGTTAGAATTGGGTTTAATATAAGGTTCATGCATCCCATTAGTAATGTTACAATTGACATCCAAATAATTAGCAGAATAGTTTTCACTCCCAATGATAATGGATAGGCCGAAACTTTTTAAAAATTTATTTATTCTTTTTTTCAGAAGATCTAATCTCCTATTAGATGTATTCCTTACACAAAATAAAGCATCATCCCTATATAATCCTCCTTTTAATTCAGGGAATTCCCTACTAATGTTGTCCAATAGATACATTCCTACTAGATCAGTCACTTCCGCTGAGTCCAGCGATCCCATGGTGATGTCGAACAAATTGGGTGTGTCCTTTCTAGCCCAAAGTTTATTGTCAAACTCTATTAAAGTTTTCCTAGCTGTTAAGATAACCTTAATCTCACCCATACTTAATTTAGTGTATTTTCTAGCAAAAATTAAAGCCTTATTTAATATAATAGGGTTAATGGAAGTGTAATAGTTTTGTATATCAAATTGGATGAATTTACTTCTATTATTGCTGTTGTCACAGACCTTCATGGCAGAAAACCAATCCAAAGCACCTTGAGTATTCTTCCAAAGGCTAAGTTTAATTTTACTGCGAATAGTAGGTAGATATTTATCGAGAATGAGTTTGCTCAGTCTGCCTAAGTCAGACTTGGTAGGGCAAATCAATCTGACCTGTGTATTTCCAAGAAAGTTCTCTTTATGGTCCTTTAGTGTAATTCTCAGTCTGGTTGGGGTGTACGGTTCCGTTTTTTCTTCTAGGTAGTAGTCCAACATTATTTCTCAGATTTCAAGGTTCAGTTTTCTAAGCATGCTAAAATGTACAATTTTGTATTTCTTAGTGATTTCTTTGTGTAGTAGATCATGATATGTAGGAATGTCAATGTTATAGATGTTGCTGGTTTTGTCAGAATGTGTTAGAATGCCGTTCTTACTCTTGAGAGTTCTTATTAATTCTTTTAATTCCCTTCGGTGCTGGTTGTACCTCAATGGATGATTTCTAAATTTTATGTTTTTTATAGTCTCCCATAGTTCTTGTTCAAAGTTATCTAGATGTGTATTTGGTGGAGGAGACTTCCTAGATTTAAATGTAGTGCCTGTTAATTTTATTATTTCTTCGTAGGTACTCCCAGTTCCATTACGGATAGTTTCCCCAGTGTGTTGTTGGTTTATTTTTTTGTTATAGTTCTCATGGTGGAAAATCCTCCATCTAATCATATATATATACATATATACGACGGGCTTCTTTCAGTTTCCGTCTACCAAATCCAGTCACAAGGCTTTGGTCGGCCCGAGGCTATAGTAGAAGACACTTGCTCAAGGTGCCACACATTGGACTAAACCCAGAACCATGTGTATATATTTTTTGTTTGTTTGTTTCAGCTCAGAGCTGCGGCCATGCTGATGCTTCGCCGTTTTGTGCAACATTGTTATTACGAAGAACCCCCTCTATTATGTGGCACTTGGTGAAGAATGGAGTTTGATATAGCTACTCTCATTTGCACCTCTTGCCGTGAAGTAGGTTCATCTGGGACTCTCGACAGGATGCGCTACCAGCATCCAAAACTGAATATTAAACTTACAGGATACACTGATCCACAGGGAATTTCAATCCCAGAGTCTAAGTCTGTGAGGGACCTGGGTATTGACATGAGTGATGATACATCTTTACAAGTGCACATTACCAGGATGGCGACAAAGTGCAGACGACTGGCTGGATGGATCCTAAGAACATTCAGAACCAGAGATAAGGAAACCATGATGGTCCTCTGGCGGACATTTGTCCTCAGCTGCCTGGATTACTGCTCACAGCTATGGTCACCCACCAGTGTAAAATTAACAGCGGACCTTGAAGCAATCCAGAGAAGATTCACAAAGAAGATCGTCTCTTTGCAACAGCTCAGCTACTGGGAAAGGTTGAAACAGCTAAGACTCAACTCTTTAGAGAGAAGACGGGAGAGGTATGCAATAATATATGTCTGGAAGATCCTGGAAGAAATTGTGCCAAATTTTGGCATTGTAAGCTACACCAATGCTAGAACGGGACGACACTGCATAGTGCCAAAGATCCCAGCAATGCCATCACGCATTAGGACCAGCTTCTGCAACAGCCTGGGTTTCAAGGGCCCACAGCTTTTTAATATTCTCCCAAAGACTCTGAGGAACTTGCATAAAGTAGATGTAGCACTTTTTAAATCAAAGCTGGACACCTTCCTGTCGAGGGTCCCAGATGAAACTACCTCACGGCAAGAGGTGCAAATGAGAGTAGCTATGTCAAACTCCATTCTTCACCAAGTGCCACATAGAGGAGGTTCTTCGTAATAACAGTGTAGCACAAAACGGCGGTGCATCAGCATGGCCGCAGCTCTGAGCTGAAATGAGCAAAAAATATATATATATATTCCAGTTTGCATAGAGGAAAAACGCGTTTGCTCTTGCTCTGTGAAAAAACAAAAAGGTTTGCATAAATCGATGAAATAATCTACTAAAACTAACAAAACGTAGAAATTGTTAATTAATAACGATCTACTAAAATACATTAATTAAAAATATATTAATTAAAAACGTAATATATTTCACTTGAAGCCAAATACAATATATTAAAGTTAGTTACGCATGCTAGATTCTTCGCCGAAAAAGCACGTGGTGGCAAGTCTTTAATTTATCTCTAGCCAAATGTAAGAAGGAAAAAGAATTGTTCTCTTTTCTGTTTTGAAAGAAAACTTCTTCGTACAAGCACGAGGGTTTGGACTGTACCTTTTACGATAAGTATCCCTTCCAGTTGTTTGTTTATTAATCTTTTGTTTTCTTTTAATATAAGCTAACATCTCAGTTACGATTTAAGATGTCATCTTTGTTTACACTCTGAGAATAACTTTCTTTCAACTTCTGTTTCGCTTTCATTTCATCTCTATAAAACTAATATTTAAAAATTCTTTTCATATGCTTATTTTCCTGTAATGTAAGTTAATTTGAGCTACGACTGAGCTAGAAATACAATCATAATTTTATCGTAATTTCATTTTATCCCTATAAAACTAATTTTAAAAATCCCTTTCATTTGTTTATTTTCCTGTAATTTAAGCTAACGACTGAGTTAGAAAGAATTAAATAATTCTTTCATTTCCTCACTCTCTATCTCCTCTCTCCTCCCTTACATATATTCCCCCACTTCCAGCTCCCTTCCTTTATCTCTCTTTACGCTTACCCTTTCCCTCTCTCTTGCATATCTTACTCTTTTTCTCATCTCTCTCCCTCTTTCATATCCTCCTCTTCTCTCATTCCTCTTTCCTCTCCATCTCACATCTACCTCTCCTCTCATATACATCTCATTCGCCCATTATTCTCACTCCGTCTCTCCCTCTCTCTCAGATCCTTCATCCTGTCTCTCCTTCACTCTGTCTCTTTCTCTTGCTATCCTCTCCCTCCCTCTCTTCCCCTCCTCTCATTCACTCTGTCTCCCCTTCGATTCCCCTCCTCTCCCCCTCCCCTACCTTCCTCTATCTCTTTAACACACCACAACCCCTTGCTTTCCTCCTATCACCCTCTCGATTTCTTTCATAGCACCTCTCTCTTTCCTTCCTATCTCCCTATCTCTTTCCCTATTTCCCCCCCTCTGTGTTTCTCCGTCTCTACCTCCCTCAATCCCTCATTACCTCTCTAGCCTCTACTCCCCCTCTATACTTCAAAACGAAGATGGCACCAAAGTGGGAAAAGAATGAATTAAATCTTCTGCTAAGAGCATGGACGATTGCTAGTGGCGATCCGCCAAACAACAACATCACTACCGCGCTAAAGAACAATGGATTTCATAGAACCATTGACCAAATAGAACAAAAAAAGGTGAATTTATCGGGTCTTACATGCTTATAAGACCACACATCAAAACATCGGATAACATAATTGAAAGTTATTGTGGCAAGGCTGATGAGGATGAAGAGGACGAAAAAGAGAAGGAAGCCAGAAGTCTCTGTGATCCAGGGGTTCTGCAGGAAAAATGGATCACCTACCCTGGTGAACGACCAGGTAGTGAAGGATAGGGGAGCCAAGGGAGCAGTAACCGGAAGCCCCCCTGTACCAGTGGTCCTACAAAGAAATGAGATATTAGAAAAACAGAAGTAAAAAGGGAGGACCGAAAACAAAAATAAGGAGGGAAAGGGAAGAAAAGGCAAAAAGAAGTGCGCTCCTCAGATGTTCTGCACAACGCAGCAGCTGAGAAAGTCTTTTTTATGCATGGCACAAAGAATAGTCCGGCAGCTAACCTGGCTACACCAAGCAGAGAGAAGGAACCCTGCCCACCACTATGCAAGACCACCACAGTCAACAGACACAGGATGGCCTCCCCTAACGCCTGCACAGCCGTCACCCCAGTACTTTTACTAAATATTGGGGGCCTGTTGCATCAAAATAGAAACAAAATTTCTTTCCTGAGAGATCTTACTGCATGCAATCAAGCGCTATGCATAGCACTCGTGGAAACTCACCTCAGGCCTGATATAGAGGACGCAGAAGTACACATATCAAACTATGCCATACTGGGAACAGACAGAAGGGAAAGGAGCCATGGTGGAGTTGCTGTATACATCCGAGATGACCTCACACCCCAGGTCTTAATGACATACTCAAATTCGGTATATGACACTTTAATTGTATACATAAGACAACATAATATAGTCATATGCAATACATATTGCCCACCGGATGCCCCAAATCACATAGGCAAGTTTGAAGATTGCCTCACAAGAATTAAAGAAATCCTCATGACTCTGGAACACCACGTGACCATATTTCTTATGGGTGATTTCAACTTCCCCAATGTCAAATGGCCCGAAGGTCTCATACTCTCAGGAATGAATCATTGCAAGCAAGTACAGGTGGAGTCCCTGCTCAACCTCACCAATGCCTTATTCATGGAGCAAGTTGTACTCAAACCAACTAGGGCGAATAACATTCTGGATCTCTGCTTCTCGAACAATATGGACTCATTCATGATGTGAAAGTGACACTGACATTAGTTTCGGATCACAACATAATAGATCTGTCTATGTTTGGGCCAAAAGTAACCAGAGGCATACAGCCAAAAGGAAGCACCTGAAATATCTCCAATCTGAACTTCCACAAAGCAGATTGGAAATCGATCCAAAAGGAGATCCTCAGAGAGGACTGGCCAGAATGTCTCTCCACACCAGACATTGACATGAAACTTGAATGTTTCATGTCTTCTGTGCAAGCTGTATGCCAGAAATATGTCCCAGAGCACAAAGCCAAAACAAATAGGAGCAAGTTTCCAAGAGACAGGAAGATCCTCATGAGACGACGGACGAAGGTTGCAAATCGTCTCAACCAACATCCCAAAAGTAGCAAAACGTCCCGCCTAAAAACAACACTGATGGAGATCGAAAAAAGGCTGCAACAATCCTATACGAGAGAGAAAGCAGACAAAGAAGCCTGGGTTATAAAAAACATTAAATCAAACCCAAAGGCCTTCTTTCATTACGCGAAAGAAACAGTCTCAGTGCACTACAAGATAGGACCCCTCCTCCAACAGGATGGCTCCCTCACAGACATTCCAACTAGGATCAGTAAGATGCTGAATGACCAGTTCAAAAGTGTCTTTACCACCCCGTTGGAACACAGACAAGTGAACGAACCAGTGGACTTCTTTGCCGCTTCACCTATAACCAGCGAGGCAGTTACAATAGAACGTATTGACATTAGCGAAGTTGTCCTACTCACCATAGATGAAGTGGACACAAACTCAACTGCTGGTCCAGATGTTTTCCCAGCAATCCTCCTCAAAGCGTGTAAGCATGCCCTGGCAAAAACCCTCAAGATTCTCTTCCAGAGATTTCTTGCGAATGGCAAACTGCCAAGCAAGCTGAAGGAGGGAATAATATGCCCAATACATAAAGGGGGAAGTAGAGCAGATGCCAAACACTATAGGCCTATCTCTCTGACTACACACATCAGCAAAGTCATGGAACGGATAGTCAGAAAGAAACTAATTGCATTCCTTGAGGAAAATAACTTGCTGAGTGATACCCAGCATGGTTTTCGACCAGGTAGGAGCTGCCTGACCCAGCTCTTACAACATTATGACTGGGTGTTGAGGCAGTTACTCTACAAATCAAATGTGGACGTAATCTACCTTGATTTTGCAAAGGGTTTTGACAAGGTGGATCATGGTATGATATGCCACAAACTGCGTGACCTCGGCATAGCTGGAAAACTTGGAGTGTGGTTACATGACTTCCTGAAAGATAGGAGTCAGGCAGTAGTGGTTAATGGAGCCACCTCTATGAACACACAAATAGTGAACGGTGTTCCACAGGGTACTGTCTTGGGACCACTGCTTTTTATAGTGGCCCTCACAGATATGCCCTCAAATGCCCGGATAGCCACTCTGGCAAGCTATCCAGACGATATGAAAGTCTCGCAGAAAATACAGAACCCCAGCGATGTTGCACACCTGCAGTAGGAGTTGGACTCAATCTACAGATGGGCTGAGGATAATAAAATGCAGTTTAATGCTGAAATATTCCAGGCCCTTCGCTACCAGCATCCAAAACTGAATATTATACTTACAGGATACACCGGTCCACAGGGAATTTCAATCCCAGAGCCTAAGTCTGTGAGGGACCTGGGTATCGACATGAGTGATGAAACCTCTTTACAAGTGCACATTACCAGGATGGCGACAAAGTGCAGACGACTGGCTGGATGGAACCTAAGAACATTCAGAACCAGAGATAAGGAAACCATGATGGTCCTCTGGCAGACATTCGTCCTCAGCTGCCTGGATTACTGCTCACAGCTATGGTCACCCACCAGTGTAAAATTAACAGCGGACCTTGAAGCAATCCAGAGAAGATCGTCTCTTTGCAACAGCTCAGCAACTGGGAAAGATTGAAACAGCTAAGACTCTACTCCCTGGAGAGAAGAAGAGAGAGGTATGCAATAATATATGTCTGGAAGATCCTGGATGGAATTGTGCCAAATTTTGGCATTGTAAGCTACACAAATGCTAGAACGGGACGACACTGCATAGTGCCAAAGACCCCAGCAATGCCATCATGCTTCAGGACCAGCTTCTGCAACATCCTGGGTCTCAAAGGCCCACAGCTTTTTAATATTCTTCCAAAGAGTTTGAGGAACTTGCACAAAGTAGATGTAGCAGTTTTTAAATCAAAGCTGGACCTGTCGAGAGTCCCAGATGAACCTACCTCACGGCAAGAAGTGCAAATAAGAGTAGGTATATCAAACTCCATTCTTCACCAAGTGCCACATATTAGAGGAGGTTCTTCGTAATAACAGTGTAGCACAAAACGGCGGTGTATCAGCATGGCCGCAGCTCTGAGCTGAAACTAGAAAAAAACCCAAAAATGTATATATATATATATATATATATATATATATATACATACATATATATATAAGTAAATAAATGGTAGAACGAAGTACCGATATTTACTGGAAAATAGCGATTGTAATAAATACGACGCTATTGTATAGCCTCACTGCGTATATACTAGCAAAGACATGTGTGTGCAACAAACATGAAAAAGATTTGTCTTACCTCTAAGAAGAACATCTGAAAAATGAAAAACCTAGAAACGGATAATGCAGGAACGGTTTCAGACTCTTCAAATACGTTTGACAACGTAGATTTAATTTGTCCTGATCAGCTGCATATACCTAGACA
>NC_043000.1:74133249-74189932 GCF_006345805.1 Octopus sinensis | reverse complement strand
GTGCCGGTGGCACACAAGAAAAACCATCGAAACGTGGCCGTAGCCAGTACCGCATCAACTGGCCTCCGTGCTGTGGGCACGTAACACCAAACACATCCGATCGTGGCCGTTCGCCAGCCTCATCTCGCACCTGTGTCGGTGGCAATAAAAACACCACACGAGCGGGCCGTCTGCCAGCCTCGTCTGGCACCTGTATTGGTGGCACATAAAAAACACCATCCGAGCGTGGCCGTTCGCCAGCCTCGTCTGGCACCTGTGTCGGTGGCACATAAAATCACCCACTACATTCTCGGAGTGGTTGGCGTTAGGAAGGGTATCCAGCTGTAGAAACACTGCCAGATCTGACTGGTCTGGTGCAGCCTTCGGGCTCCCCAGACCCCAGTTGAACTGTCCAACCCATGGCAGCATGGAAAACGGACGCTAAATGATGATGATGATGATGATGATATATATATAATAAAAAAAATTTTTTTTATTATATATATATATATATAAAGGTGTCGATTACAACATACAATGGAAGATTTTGGCCAGATGTAAGCCCTATACTAACGGCAGCGAGGTGCGGCCTGCGACATGGAGAGATGCTTATCTGGAAAAGCAGCTTAGACCCTACTACATGTCTAAACAAGGACAGAGCTTTTCGGATCATGCCACATGTGACTAAATTTCTGTTACGTTTTTGGTCCCCTAAAGAAAACAGATAGAACATGCTTTCTATGTTACTCCCAAGAAGAATTTATATTTTTATATATTTTTTATGTATTTTTATATAATTTTTATGACGAAAAATGCGAGCGATGTATAAGTACGCAGGCAAGCAGAGTTATAACAGAGTAATTTTCCTTTATTTAACGGTATTTTTTCATAACATTTTCAAATAGCCAGATAACCGAAGAGATGGTGTTGTGGATTTCCACTTCGGCATCTGAAACTCAGAGTTTTATCTTGACTACCGAGTAATGTAACATATTGTATAGATAAATTTCCTCTATTTACATAATATCGAGGTCTTTCTTTCTTTTGTTATCTTACCGTTTTATCAATATATATATTATATATATATATACATGTATATATTTTTCATTTTTCAGATGTTCTTCCTAGAGGTAAGACAGTTTTTTTCATGTTTGTTGCACACACAAATCTTTACTAGTACACACGCAGTGAAGCTATACATTAGCGTCATATTTATTACGTTTGCTATTTTCCAGTAAATATCGGTGCTTCGTTGTGCCATTTATTTACTTTTATATATAAATATATATTTATAAATAATATATATATAGCAGAGAACCCCATGGAGGTTCCAATGCCCCCCAGTACACTTCAGGAAAGAAGAAATATATATATATAATATAAATATAATACATACATATATATATATATAATACTATATATATAATACGTATATATATATAATACATATATATATATAATCATATATATATATAATACTATATATATATAATATATAATACATATATATATATAATAATACATATATATATAATATATATTAATACATATATATATATATGATATAATATATATATAATACATATATATATATAATATAATATATATAATATATATATTTTTTTTTCTTGTTTCAGCTCAGAGCTGCAGCCATGCTGATGCACTGTTGTTTTGTGCTACACTGTTATTACGAAGAACCTCTTCTAATATGTGGCACTTGGTGGAGAATGGAGTTTGATATAGCTACTCTCATTTGCACCTCTTGCCGTGAGGTAGGTTCATCTGGGAAGGAAGACGTCCAGCTTTGATTTAAAAACCACTACATCTACTTTGTGCAGGTTCCTCAGACTCTTTGGGAGAATATTAAAAAGCTGTGGGCCCTTGAATCCCAGGCTGTTGCAGAAGCTGGTCATGAAGCGTGATGGCATTGCTGAGATCTTTGGCACTATGCAGTGTCGTCCCGTTCTAGCATTGATGTAGCTTACAATGCCAAATTATATATATATATAAATATATGAATAAATAAATGGAGTCAAACGAAGATGTTAACAAAATTCCTTTACTCTCGACATATGTTTCAAAGACAACATGGTTTCATTCCAAAGGAATAAAGGGTGCAAGATGCAATCTTCTCATCAGGAAAGACAAACAAAAATTGCGATGACTGCCTACATGGTAAACAAAACGATAATTTCTTTCCTGATGAGAAGCTTGCATCTTGCACCCTTTATTCCTTTGGAATGAAACTATGTTGTCTTCGAAACATATGTCGAGAGTAAAGGAATTTTGTTAACATCTTCGTTCGACTCCATTTATTTATTCATATATAACACACAAATTTCTGCACGGGATAGTAAAAAACGACATAGTACAGGGCTAAGTAAATTAGTTTGGAGTCTTAAAGACAACAATATAAATTTCAAGTTAGATTGGTTCATACTGTCTGTATCCTTTCCTTTTGATAAGGGCAGGAGATTTTGTAACATTTGCAACTCTGAACTCTTTCATATTCCCTTCTCTAAGGTTCCCCTAGTAAACACACTCATAGAAAAATCATACAAATGTAAACACTGGCAGAAACATACTTTCTACTCATATAAATGATAACGATAGTCACTGTGGTTTGAACAATTAGCTTTACGTCCACCCCACTTCTATAACGAAATTCTTTCCTAAGCCTTCGAACATTCTTTCAATCAACGTACCCTTCCCTCTCCATTTGTTCCCTACCTATTATTCCTTTAACCCTTCTCTTCCTACTATCTATCTTTGACGTCAATTCTTCGAACAGATTTTTTAAAAAACACTCATTATCGTTTTGCTTACCATGTAGGCAGTCATCGAAATTTTTGTTTGTCTTGTTGTCGAGAGAGACTCCCTTTCTTTCCTGAGATTGCATAATGCACCCTTTATTCCTTTGGAATGAAAACATGTTGTCTTCGAAACATGTCGAGAGTAAAGGAATTTTGTTAACATCTTCGTTCGACACCATTCTTTCATTTATTCATATACAACACACAAATTTCTGAAAATGAACCCGGAGTTTCTACCCTTGGACAGGTCGCTTCAACCGTGTTTCTGACGTGAATTTGCTACCCAGGTTTCGGTTAAACGAATTTTCCATGCTCACGATAAACATGGGATAATTAATTCACCTATTTAAATATATATATATATATTTTTCGTTTCAGCTCAGAGCTGCGGCCATGCTGATGCACCGCCGTTTTGTGCTATACTGTTATTACGAAGAACCTCCCCTAATATGTGGCACTTGGTGAAGAATGGAGTTTGATATAGCTACACTCATTTGCACCTCTTGCCGTGAGGTAGGTTCATCTGGGACTCTCGACAGGAAGAGGTCCACCTTTGATTTAAAAACCGCTACATCTACTTTGTGCAAGTTCCTCAGACTCTTCGATGTTTGGTTACGCATGAATGTATGTATATCCAAAGCTGTGGGCAGGCATGTATATCTGTAATTCTGAATGTGTATGTGGGTATGTCTACATATGTTCATGTGTATATTTATAAATATATATATATATATTCACTGGTGGATATGTGTGTATATGTTATATATATATATATATATATATATGTATGTATATATGAGTGTGTATGTATGTTTATACAAATGTTGGCGGATACAATTTGGTAGTCCCCCACACCCGTATATATATGGTCTTTGTATGTATATTGTAATTCTATCTGTATGTATATCTGCGTACGTTTATATATATATTCATGCTTTTATGGGTGATTTTGCGCTAGTGTATATATGTATATAGTTGTGTGTGTGTGTGTATATTATATGTTGATGCAGTTTCCCCGTGCCTGTGCATGTTTATTGGCAGTGTGTGTGTGGGTGTACATGTGGAGGTGTGATAATTTTTCTTATGTGGTGTGTTTGTGTGTGGGGGGACGTATGTGAGTGTTTGTTGTTTTGGTGTACATTGGGGTGCTTCGGTGTATGTATGCATGTATGTGTTGATCTTGGATTTGTACGATTGTCTGTTGCTTGTATGTGTATTTGTGTGTAGGGGTACATATGTATGAGTCTTGATGCAAATGTTATTATCGGTGTGTGCCTTAAATAAGAGTTGAAATAAAAGTAAAAATAAAGGTAAGAGTGGAGTTGGGCTTGTGTACACTGATGGATGTGGATTGCGTGAGTTCTGATGGGTTGTGTTTCATGTCTGAGTGTACGAGTTGTGATGGTGAATGGCTCCGGTGTTTTGGTTTGGAGGCTTTATGTTTGTTTTGTTTTTATGTTTGTGGATGTGTGGTGTGCTGAGTTGGGGTTTGTGCAGAGTTGAGGTTTGAGTGGGATCACATTTGAAAGTGTCGATGTCTGGACAGTTTCGTGGTGTTCTAATTGTTTACAGAATATGCGGTGTAATTTTTAATTATGTATCTTACGCAAATAACGTACATCTTCTTTACACTAGTTTTGGTAAATCTGTGTATTGAGTTTATACCCTGCTTATAAATTTTATCTGAATATTTTCCAACCTTTGCTTTTATTAACCCTTACGTTTTTCTACCCTTTTAGGCCCCTCTTTTTTGTATATTACGAATTACCCTTCCAACCCCTTTCGTTGTATTAACAATTAATATTATCTTAATGATTCTTAATACTATTTCAGTTAAAAGTATGTATATATATATATATATATATATATATATATATATATACACATACATGTGTGCGTGGTTGCTTTTGGGTATATGTATTTGTTTATATATATATATATTTATGGATATATACATATTTAGTTATGTATGTAAGCTTGTATTTTCTGTATTTCAGTTTATCTATGTATATATATGTAAGCGCACATATACTTGTGTATGTAAGTGTATCTTAATAAACCAACCGTAACGAAGACAATTGAAATTCAAATGTACCAGCCAATTGTATTGAGCTTCCAATCTTAAATTATTCCTAAACTTACTACTAAATATATATTACCGTCAAAACTGACTTATATGCGTTTATATGTATGTACACTTCTGGATTTTTCTATGATGTAAATCAATATTTTTCATTTTATATGTATTTGCTGATCTATAATGTTTTGCATTGTACTGTATTATTATTATGTTGCTATTTCACTATATTATGCTGTTGATGAATTATATCTGATTTTTTCCACCTAATATGTACTGTGAACCGTGTGATGCACATATTGTTTTACTGGTATTGTTATTAATAATAATAATAATAATAATATTAATAATGATAATAATATTGGTAATAATAGTAATATTAATGGCATTTTGTAACTTAATATAATGAACGCTTGACTTTGTATATGTACATTTGCATGTAGATATGTGTATGTTTGTATATTGTAATACTCTAATATATTGATTTGACTAACTGTAACCTTGTATATATGTATGTATAATATTATATATTATTATGTATATACGTGTATATATATATATATAGGAGCATGGGTATATACACTTATATGTATATATTATATATTATGTGTATGTACCCATTATTGTATGGGTGTACCTTCTCTGATACTCATATTTAGATTGTACTTTATAATCTCTGAAGAGGCCTTGGGATATAATTGTAAGTGTCTCATTTTTAACCACATATTAACTTATCACACCTGGCTAATATGAGCATAATGAAATACTCATATCTACATGGCTGAAACAGCTGTAAGATGTAGTTTATATTTATATTTATTTATACATATTGTATCATATCACTCATTGATGTGCATTGTTTTGTTCTGTACTACTATGTTTGACCTTGATGTTCATATGTAGTTGGTTAATAAATTATGTGATTGGGTATTATCTGGTAGTTGATTATTGATTAAGGTGTATTTCTCCATTTTCTTATTTTGTATGTTGAAGAGCGTCGGCTCGAAACGTAAAAGACTTGTTTTATTTCTATTCCTGAGCACCATACTAATACATTATTTGTTTGTACTCCACCTGCCTTCGTCTTTTGTTTATTTTTCATAAACCTGCCTTCGTCTTTTGTTTACTTTCATAAACCTTCCGTTATATATCATGCGCCCACGTGGTCTCACTTTTATCCTATATTCTACCAATACCACTACCAGCTCTTACCTTTCCATTGGATTTTTTTACCTCTAAGGATACCTGCCTTCTGACTGCACCTCTCCTTCACGGATCAAAGTGACTTTGTTATTGATGTGAAATCCTTAAAATATACCACGATGTCTATACATTTTTAACATTGAACTTTTTAAACTGTCCCTTTCGTTTTATTTTCTCATAGCCCCTACACGCAATTTTTTCTCTCCTTGTTTCTTTTCTGTGTATCTTTCTGTCGAAGAGCGTAGGCTCGAAACGTAAAAGACTTGTTTTATTTCTATTCCTGAGCGCCATACTAATACATTATTTGTTTGTACTCCACCTGCCTTCGTCTTTTGTTTATTTTCGTAAACCTTCCATATATATATGCATATATATAATATATATTATACTAGCAGTATCACCCGGTGCTGCTTGGGTTTGTTTCGACCCTTTAGAATTAGAATTTTTGAAAAGTAAAAATTTTGCATTATGCAACTTGTTATTCTCTTCAAGTGAAGATTTTTCCAGTTGAAATACACTGAAAAATGGTGACACACCAGTCAAAAATCGTAAAAAATAGGGATTTCCATAGAAAAAAGCACCTTTTTGATATAAATAATTTTTGGTGTTAACATGGTCCGATTTGAATTTTATCTTCTACAGAATGAAGAGCAAGCCTTCTTCTATCATACTCTCAATTTTGGTCAACTTGTGCTGCAGGGTTTCGAACGAGATAGTGTTAGTTGAAGGCTACCAAACCAGTCACATACAGACACACAAGTTGAGTTTTATATATATAGATTTCCCAATGGGGATTTCAGGGGAGAGTTTCAGGAAGTCGCTGGCGATGTATCGTGATGATCAAAAATCCGGCCTGCTAAAATTTGGTTAACCCTTTCGTTACTAACCCGGCCGAAAAATTTTTTGGTTCATAATACAAACTCGGCCATGCCCGGCCAAGAGAACCTTATTTTTTTTTTTTGTTTCAGCTCAGAGCTGCAGCCATGCTGATGCACTGCGTTTTGTGCTACACTGTTATTACGAAGAACCTCTTCTAATATGTGGCACTTGGTGAAGAATGGAGTTTGATATAGCTACTCTCATTTGCACCTCTTGCCGTGAGGTAGGTTCATCTGGGACTCTCGACAGGAAGATGTCTAGCTTTGATTTAAAAATGCTACATCTACTTTGTGCAAGTTCCTCAGACTCTTTGGGAGAATATTAAAAGCTGTGGGCCCTTGAAACCCAGGCTGTTGCAGAAGCTGGTCCTGAAGCGTGATGGCAATGCTGGGGTCTTTGGCACTATGCAGTGTCGTCCCGTTCTAGCATTGGTGTAGCTTACAATGCCAAAATTTGGCACAATTCCTTCCAGGATCTTCCAGACATATATTACTGCATACATCTCCCGTCTTCTCTCCAGGGAGTAGAGTCTTAGCTGTTTCAACCTTTCCCAGTAGCTGAGCTGTTGCAAAGAGACAATCTTCTTTGTGAATCTTCTCTGGATTGCTTCAAGGTCCACTGTTAATTTTACACTGGTGGGTGACCATAGCTATTAGCAGTAATCCAGGCAGCTGAGGACGAATGTCTCCCACAGGACCATCATGGTTTCCTTATCTCTGGTTCTGAATGTTCTTAGGATCCATCCAGCCAGTCGTCTGCACTTTGTCACCATCCTGGTGCACTTAGAAAGAGGTATCCTCACTCATGTCGATACCCAGGTCCCTCACAGACTTAGGCTCTGGGATTGAAATTCCCTGTGGACCGGTGTATCCTGTAAGTTTAATATTCACTTTTGGATGCTGGTAGCGCAGGGCCTGGAATTTTTCAGCATTAAACTGCATATTATTATCCTCAGCCCATCTGTAGATTGAGTCCGACTCCTGCTACAGGTGGGCAACATCGCTGGGGTTCTGTATTTTCTGCGAGACTTTCATATCATCTGCATAGCTTGCCAGAGTGGTTATCAGGGCACTTGAGGGAATATCTGAGAGGGCCACTATAAAAAGCAGTGGTCCCAAGACAATGCCCTGTGGAACACCACTCACT
Organism: Octopus sinensis; assembly: GCF_006345805.1. Taxonomy (NCBI): domain Eukaryota; kingdom Metazoa; phylum Mollusca; class Cephalopoda; order Octopoda; family Octopodidae; genus Octopus; species Octopus sinensis. The sequence goes on along the minus strand of NC_043000.1, from coordinate 74,181,835 downwards.
ATTTGTGTGTTCATAGAGGTGGCTCCATTAACCACTACTGCCTGACTCCTATCTTTCAGGAAGTCATGTAACCACACTCCAAGTTTTCCAGCTATACTGAGGTCACGCAGTTTGTGGCATATCATATCATGATCCACCTTGTCAAAAGCTTTTGCAAAATCAAGGTAGATTACGTCCACATTTGATTTGTTGAGTAACTGCCTCAACACCCAGTCATAATGCTGTAAGAGCTGGGTCAGGCAGCTCCTATCTGGTCGAAAACCATGCTGGGTATCACTCAGCAAGTTATTTTCCTCAAGGAATGCGATTAGTTTCTTACTGAGTATCCGTTCCATGACTTTGCTGATGTGTGAAGTCAGAGAGATAGGCCTATAGTTATTGGCATCTGCTCTACTTAGCCCTTTATGTATTGGGCATATTATTCCCTCCTTCAGCTTGCTTGGCAGTTTGCCATTTGTAAGAAAGCTCTGGAAGAGAATCTTGAGGGGTTTTGCCAGGGCACGCTTACACGCTTTGAGGAGGATTGCTGGGAAACCATCTGGACCAGCAGTTGAGTTAGTGTCCACTTCATCTATGGCTAGTAGGACATCTTCTTCGCTAATGTCAATATGTTCTATTGTAACCACCTCGCTGGTTATAGGTGAGGCGGCAAAGAAGTCCACTGGTTCGTTCACTTGTCTGTGTTCCAACGGGGTGGTAAAGACACTTTTGAACTGGTCATTCAGCATCTCACTGATCTTAGTTGGGCTGTCTGTGAGGGAGCCATCCTTTTGGAGGAGGGGTCCTATCTTGTAGTGTACTGACATTGTTTCTTTCGCGTAATGAAAGAAGGCCTTTGGGTTTGATTTAATGTTTTTTATAACCCAGGCTTCTTTGTCTGCTTTCTCTCTCATATAGGATTGTTGCAGCCTTTTCCGATCTCCATCAGTGTTGTTTTTAGGCGGGACGTTTCGCTACTTTTGGGATGTTGGTTGAGACGCTTTGCAACCTTCGTCCGTCGTCTCATGAGGATCTTCCCGTCTCTTCGAATCTTGCTCCTATTTGTTTTGGCCTTGTGCTCTGAGACATATTTCTGGCATAAGGCTTGCACAGAAGACATGAAACATTCTAGTTTCATGTCAATGTCTGGTGTGGAGAGACATTCCGGCCAGTCCTCTCTGAGGATCTCCTTTTGGATCGATTTCCAATCTGCTTTGTGGAAGTTCAGATTGGAGATATTTCGGGTGCTTCCTTTAGGCTGTATGCCTCTGGTTACTTTTGGCCCAAACATAGACAGCTCTATTATGTTGTGATCCAAAACTAATGTCGGTGTAACTTTCACATCATGAATGATGTCCATATTGTTCGTGAAGCAGAGATCCAGAATGTTATTTGCCCTAGTTGGTTTGAGTACAACTTGCTCCACGAATAAGGCGTTGGTGAGGTTGAGCAGGGACTCCACCTGTACTTGCTTGAAATGATTCATTCCTGAGAGTATGAGACCTTCGGGCCATTTGACGTTGGGGAAGTTGAAATCACCCATAAGAAATATGGTCACATGGTGTTCCAGATTCATGAGGATTTTTTTAATTCTTGTGAAGCAATCTTCAAACTTGCCTATGTGATTTGGAGCATCCGGTGGGCAATATGTATTGCATATGATTATATTATGTTGTCTTATGTATACAATTAAAGTGTCACATACCGAATTTGAGTATGTCATTAAGACCTGGGGTGTGAGGTCATCTCGGATGTATACAGCAACTCCACCATGGCTCCTTTCCCTTCTGTCTGTTCACAGTATGGCATAGTTTGGTATGTGTACTTCTGTGTCCTCTATATCAGGGCTGAGGTGAGTTTCCACGAGTGCTATGCATTGGGCTTGATTGCATGCAGTAAAATCTCTCAGGAAAGAAATTTTGTTTCTATTTTGATGTAACAGGCTCCCAATATTTAGTAAAAGTATTAGGATGACGGCTGTGCAGGCGTTAGGGGAGGCCATCCCATGTCTGTTGACTGTGGTGGTCTTGCATAGTGGTGGGCAGGGTTCCTTCTCTGTGCTTGGTGTAGCCATGTTAGTTGCCGGACAATTCTTTGCGCCATGCATAAAAAAGACTCTTGCTCAGCTGCTGCATTGCGCAGAACATCTGAGGAGCACACTTCTTTTCTGAGAGTTTTTCTGGTAGATATTTGTTGTCTTCCTTCAGTAAAGCTCTTTTCTTTGAGTCCCCTGAAGTTCTGGCGGGGTGTCGGGTGGGCGAACCGGCAGTTTTTGCCGTCCTCCCCATACCAACATTTGCCCCGCAGGTAGAACTTACAGGTTCTTCGGTACCTTCCAGATTCCTTCTTTCCTGAAGTGTACTGGGTGGCATTGGATCCTCCATGGGGTTCTCTGCTGTTTGTGTGGTGGGTTGGGGTTTCAGCTTTGGTAGTTTTGCCTTTTCTTCCATTTCCCTCCTTATTTTTGTTTTCGGTCCTCCCTTTTTTCTTCTGTTTTTCTGATTCCTCGTTTCTTTGTAGGACCACTGGTACAGGGGGGCTTCCGGTTTCTGCTCCCTTGGCTCCCCTATCCCTCACTACCTGGTCGTTCACCAGGGTAGGTGATCCATTTTCCTGAGGAACCCCTGGATCACAGAGACTTCCGGGTTCCTTCTCTATTACATCCTCTTCATCCTCATCAGCCTTGCCACAATAATTTTCAATTATGTTATCCAATGTTTCGATGTGTGGTCTTATAAGCATGTAAGACCGGATAAATTCACCATTTTTTCGTTCTATTGTTATTTAAATGTAAATTTGAACCCAAATCTCGTTAGTACATTTGTTAAAACACGTGATTTCACTTTGTAAATAGTTGGTTTATAGTATCCAACATTGCTTGACCTGATATCTGAACCCAGTGAAGTTTGGGAGATTTTTTTCCACATTATTTTCGGCATCAATTTTTCTTCAACTTTGCAAACGGATAGGAGTTTCATGTTATCAAGCATTGATTCCGAAGTTAGAGCTTTTTCAATGGAAAAGAGGGAGATATCGAGAAAAAGAATGAATGAGGTGCAAAAGTACATGGTGTACAAGAATGAATAGGATATCTTGGTATCCGAACTGAAAAGCAGTGATTCCGAAGAAACAAAGCGGCGATAGCGACAGCAAAGACGATTTTACATTGAAATGAAGTAAAAAACTTTTTAAATGTTTTTATTAGCAATTTTTCTGAGGAGATAGAGTTTATCTATAGTCTTTCTTAGGGAGCAAAACCATTAGACTTTTATTTTTTACAGTATGCTTGTTTGAAGCGATCACTTCGGAAACAAATTTACGCAGATTGTAAACAAACACAAAATGGGGGATCAAATTTGGAAAATTTGTGAAGCAAATACTGGGTACTGCTGTGGATTTAGTTTTTATACAGGGAAAATAGTTATTAGTCAGCATGGCCTAGGGTACGATGTGGTCTGGAATTTATCACTTCCATACCATAATCAAGGCCGTATATTATTTTTTGGCCAATTTCTTTAGTTCGGTCAAACTTGCGGTGGATTTAGGTGGATTCCAGTATTTCAGTTTATTCCACCTTTATGGTACATCTGTTCAGTTGTGCATTAAATTCAACTGATGATCTAGTGATGTGCACAATTCTTCTTTATCAAAATTTTGTTGCATACCCAATTGAATATTAGCTGATGATTCATTTTCTATGGTGATGTTTATATAAAATTTTAATATTTTTACCTTTTGCTCAATTTACCTGGATTTATATGTAATTAAAGTCCCTTTGAGACAAAAGTTATGCAATAGAATTGATTAAGAACCCGTTCTTTAATTATGTTCCAAATATCACATTAATATCTTGATAAGTAAAAGAGTTACAGTTATTTAATGAAACAAGCCTAAATTCATGATTATTTTAGAATTTAATTGAAACTCATTTTGGTCAGAAATATAGTAACGAAAGGGTTAAAGTGATTCAAACTGCAGACTCAATGCAAAATGGTCACATTTAATTCAAAGCGTTAAAAATGTTATGAAAACAATTGGTATATGTTCACAAAGTCCAAACGATTAATACGAAAAAACCCTCCAGGCTACATCCTGAAAATTCATTTCTTTGCCGAATTTCTACAATGTTTACGGCGATTCGTTTTTATATCTTGATTTTTTATTTTTCATGCAATTTACACATGCTTGCACGCGTGGTGAACACAGTTCACGTCAAACAGCTGACTGAGTAAAGTTCACTATTCAATGTATAGGATAAGGCCTAAACAAACACATTATCAATTTTTGCACTTGCTAGATGAATTTCAGAACAGAAATAGCGCAGTTCAATTTTCATTCGCCTAAACTTTAAGTGACCCATTTTTGGTGGTTCTACGATTTCTTGGCTAGGAGGAGATGTGCCGGGAAGTTAAACACACAGACACACAAGTTGAGTTTTATATATATAGATATATACATTGTTATCCCGCATGCGAGCCCTAGGCCTTCCGATGCCACCACAGGCCCTCACTCCGGGAACAACCCACTAGCGACAGCGCTCAGCAAACCGGAAATCCACCATGGAAGTGGGGGGGGGGGCGCAGCCAGAAGCCAACACAACAACAAGAGACACAGCAGGCGGAGGTTGCGTAATTTAACAATTTGTTTTTAAAACAAAGGTTGACAAATCATACACAGAGTTCGAAAAACAATCAATTGCATTTAAACATAACACAGTTCGAAAAACCAAATCAAATGCATTTAAACACAATACAGAGTTCGCAAAAAAAAAAACACAAATCGTTCAACATTTGACTCAATACAGTTCGGTCTTTTTTTGCCCCCTTATTTTTAAGACAATCGTTTTGTTTACATTCAGTACAAAGTTCAAAATCAGCAGTCTCTCTTGAGTTCCAGGTTCTCTTTCTTTTCTTTTTTTAAAACAGTTAAACATCGAAATTCAAACATAAACAAACATTACCTCGTCCGCAATACTTCCCTGAATCATCACAAAACTCCCACTATATCAGTCCAGCTTCTCTCTGCCCCCTTCACTGTCATCTCTTACATTCACTGTCTGTCTTTCTCCAGACCACGCTTGTCATCTTTGTCGTTGCCTCTCGCCGACCCCACCATCTCCATCTCACTCCCTTATCCGCTCCGCTCTGGCTGACTGACTCTCGCCAACTGACTATCTCCAATTCGCTCCCTGCTGGCTGTCCCGCGCCGACTAACTATTTGCAATTCACTCCCTGCTGGCTCTCCCGCGCCAACTGACCAACTAACCCAATGCCAGCTGCATTTATATAGGGTAGCATTTTCATTTTTTAAAAAACTTTCCGTGACGGTGTTGGGATCAAAGGTCGCTGCCTAGGATCATTAATTGTTGTGGTAGTGACAAGACAAAGGGAAGTACCATTGTCCTGAACAACTGGAGCGCCGGTTCAATTCCAACTAATGGAATAAGGGGCATAATACTTTCTGTTTGTTTACCTTTTTCTTGCCTCCGTAACACTACCCCCTCCCTAGGCTTTGTCGACCCGACAAAAGCACACTACAGTCGTATCTCCAGACGACTTCAATGGGTGAGCCAAACCTCTGAAGGCGTGCTCCAGCTGAACAGGACAGACCCATGGTCGCCTGCTCAATTTTCGGAGAAAACCTCACTAGTCTTGGTGCCATGCTGACGCTTCATCACCTCACCCGAAAACTTCAGAGCCTCTCCAACCTGTTGGTGTACTCCAGTCAGCCCTTCCTGCAGATGTCCACTTGCAACCTGGCTGTGAGCTTCTTCCAGCAGCTCAAGTTTCATCTTCATGGGTACCACCAACTGCCAGTGCTCACTGAGGTCATCGGGTGCCTCTCAAGCAACCCGTCGCTCAAACAAAGGTCCCACTGGCACCAATAGTTCTTAGTTTCAGGGCTGAGCCTGGACATCTCCTCCCAAGATGGTCTCGCTGCTTCCTGCTGCCGCCACTTTACCACTGGCCATAAATCAGCATCTTTCCTCTGTATCTTGTGTAACGGTGCAGCCAACGTCGCAAAGCTTCCTATGAGGCACCTATAATAGGTGCACAGTCTGAGGAAACTCCTTAACTCCCTCACACAAGCAGGGACCGGCCAATCCTTCACGGCAGCCACCTCTCTCAGGGCTCTATAGTCTACATAACATCTTGCTGCGCCATCCCCATTCTGCACAACAATTGCTAACGACCAGGGACCGCTCGACTTTTTCACTGTCCCCTGTTGTCGATCTCCTTTCATTTCTCGCTGCCGAACTGGGACCATCTTCTGAGCGATGGCTGCCCGGGTCGATATAGCGCTCCGCCAGGTCCATGCAACCAACATCCTGCACACTTCGCCAACAACTGCTTCCTCCGCAACACCCAAGTGCCCACCAAGCACTGGCGACACCTTGCGAACCGCTTCTGCAACTGCACGGGCAGACCACCACCTCCTTCAACTGCCCTCCTGTAGTGACACAACTGACCCCGACGCTGGTCCACCGCCTGGCATAGTCCCTCGATTTGCCCTCTACAAATCGCTTGTGTCACTTCCAAGAAATTGGCTGACCCAATCAGCGCTGTCAGCTCCCGCCTCTACTAGGGTCCGCCCGACCCTCACTCGAGCTTTCAGCGTGCACTGCCAGTCGGGCTCCTCCAGCCCCAAGCAGCCATCAAACACAAAGCTCACCCGACACTGGAGCAGTCTTCTTGATCTTGGTGGTCCTACCATCATCCGCAGCGCTCTCGCCTCGCTACCAGGCTTGGTCCTCTTTACTGCCTTCTGCACCGAAGGCTTCCCGGAACGCACGTTCAGCCGACAGTCCATCCACGCCTGTGGCTTCTCCCCAATGGGCACCACACAGTCATCCTGAGTCCCAGGAGACAGGGGTCCAGATGTTAAAGGATTAAGACATGGAACAGCAACAGCAACTTTGGGTTCAGCAACCTCAGACTCAGCAGTCTCTTCAGATTTAGCAACCACTACAGCTCCAGCAAGCACTTTGGGTCCAGCAACCACTACCGGTTCAACAACCACAACAGGTTCAGCAACACAAAGTTCCTCCTGGTCACCTTGATTTTCCTTCTCACTTGCCGGGCAATCTCCACCCATGTGTCCACCCTTACCACATGTTCAACACTCATCCTCTAAAGCTGACCCATCTGCATCCTCAAGCACCTGGGGATCTTCCCGTAAGCCCTGTTGCCTCTTCTCAAGCCTTCCCATGAATGTGTCTAGCTGTGTTGTCTGGTCCTTCAGCATCTCCACAATCATAGCCAGTGAGATCTCTTTCTCTCCGGTCTGGCTCCTCATTCGTGCCTCCACCAAATCCATGGCAAACAACCGATCAACTGCAGCAATTAAAATCCCACTTCTGACACCAGTTGTTATGCCGCCACGCGAGCCCTAGGCCTTACGATGCCACCACAGGCCCTCACTCCGGGAACAGCCCACTTGCAACAGCGCTCAGCAAACCAGAAATCCACCATGGAGGGGGGGGGCAAACACAACAACAAGAGACACAGCAGGCGGAGGTTGCGTAATTTAACAATTTGTTTTCAAAACAAAGGTTGACAAATCATACACAGAGTTCGAAAAACAATCAATTGCATTTAAACATAACACAGTTCGAAAACCAAATCAAATGCATTTAAACACAATACAGAGTTCGCAAAAAAAAAACACAAATCGTTCAACATTTGACTCAATACAGTTCGGTCTTTTTTCTCCCCTTTTTTTTTAAGACAATTGTTTTGTTTACATTCAGTACAAAGTTCAAAATCAGCAGTCTCTCTTAAGTTCCAAGTTCTCTTTCTCTTTTTAAAACATCGAAATTCCCTACTACTATGTAAACTTTTTTGAACTCATAATATTCTGTACATGTATGAATATACAGATACAATACCAATATATTCCACAGAACTTTTTAATAATACCTTCTGGAAACTATCTTTAACATTTTCTTGAGAATGTATATATATGTTGTAATTCTTTGTGCCCAATATTTTAATGAACTTTTTAAACTCTTTTATGTTCTTAACATGTTCTTGTTACCAAAGAATGTATTGTAGTATTTTGTGACAACCAATATTCTGTGCATGTATGTATATACAGATACAATACCAATATATTCCACTGAACATTTTAATAATTCCATCTGGAAACTATCTTTAGCATTTTCTTGAGAATGTATATATATGTTGTAATCCTTTGTGCCCAATATTTTAATGAACTTGTTAAACTTTTTTATATCCTTAACATGTTCTTGTTACCAAAGACTATATATGTATTGTAGCATTTTGTGACAACCAATAATTAACACAACCAGACTTTTACATGTTACTTTTGACAATCTTTTTCTGAAAAGTGAAACCGGTAAAGTAAATAAACATCTTTTAAAATTGCATTTTCAAACCTTTCATATATAATTCAACTCGTGTGGTACCTTACAACTCCTCTTTGTTATATATATATAATATGTATGTATATATAATTATATACTCTTTTTACTTGTTTCAGTCATTTGACTGTGGCCATGCTGGAGCACTGCCTTTAGTTATGTAAATCGAACCCATGACTTATTCTTTGTAAGCCTAGTACTTATTCTATTCCACTTAGTTATCAAGTGATGTTGGGGGGGGGACAAACACAGATACACAAACATATATATATATATACGACGGGCTTCTTTCAGTTTCCGTCTACCAAATCCACTCACAAGGCTTTGATCGGCCCGAGCCTATAGTAGAAGACACTTGCCACAGGTGTCACGCAGTGGGACTGAACCTGGAACCATGTAGTTGGTAAGCAAGTTACTTACCACACAGCCACTCCTGCGCCTATTTTGAAATAGTATATTATCATCATCATTGTTTAAAGTCCGCTTTCCATGCCAGCATGGGTCGCTAGCATGGTATATAGTGTGTGAGAGAGAATTGTGATGTTGTAGGAGAAAAATGTGTCCACATGGATGATGGTTCTCTTGTACTAAATGAGGCTGCAAAGAGAGAGGTTTGGAGACGCCACTATGAAAGTTTGCTGAATAAAGAAAATGAATAGGAGAAAGAGAGTCTGCCGAATGCCAACCCAACAGAGGGACCAGCTATCCGAGTTGACAGTACCTTGGTAGATAAAGCAATCAAGAGTATGAAGGCAGAGAAAGCCCCCGATCCATCAGGAGTTACTGCAGAGATGCTCAAAATACCTTGCAGTGTTGGCTATAGCCTAGTCACCCGTATAGTTAACTAGGTGATACACGAAGGAGTCATACCCAATGACTGGTGTAGCAGCATAATAGTCAACTGCTACAAAGGTAAAGGTGACGCTTTAGATACAAATAATTAGAGGTATCAAGCTGTTGGATCAGGTAATGAAGGTCACAGAGAGGGTCATAGCCCAACTAATTAGGGAGAGAGTCAGTTTAGATGAGATGTAGTTTGGGTTTGTGCCAGGGAAAAGCACCACTGATGCTATATTTCTGGTTAGACAGCTGCAGGAGAAATACCTAGCCAAAGATAAACCTCTGTACCTGGTTTTTGTTGACATGGAGAAAGCCTTTGACAAGGTCCCCCAATCCCTTATCTGGTGGTCAATAAGGAAACTAGGGATAGATGAATGGTTAGTGAGAGCTGTGCAAACCATGTACAGGGACGCTGTCAGTAAGGTGAGGGTTGGCAACGAGTACAGTGAAGAATTCTGGGTAGAGGTAGAGGTCCACCAAGGTTCAGTCCTTAGCCCCCTCCTATTTATCATAATCCTCCAGGCAATAATGGAGGAATTCAAGACAGGATGCCCCTGGGAGCTCCTCTATGCTGACAACCTTGCTCTAACTGCTGAGTCACTAACAGAACTAGAGGAGAAGTTTCAAGTATGGAAACAAGGATTAGAATCAAAGGGCTAGAACCAAAGTCCTAATAAGTAGGAGGGCAGAGGCAAACCACAAATCCCTTCAGGTAGATGGCCCCACTCGATCTGTAGAAAAGGCGTTGGTATCTATATGTACCTAGTGTAAGCTATGGACACGTAAAAGGTGCAGCAATATCAAAGGAAGGCTAACTGGAAGGATAGTTTTCGTATGTGGCAGATGCTCAGGAGCAATAAACACTGAAAATGTACAGAGAACAACTTCCGCCACATTCCAGGGAGAAAAACTAAAAGTAGTTGATAGCTTCTGTTACCTAGGTGACCAAGTCAGTAGCAGGAGAGGGTGCACTGAAAGTGTAGCTGCTAGAATAAGAATAGCCTGGGCAAAGTTCTGAGAGCTCTTACCTCTGCCGGTGACAAAGGGCCTCTCATGCAGAGTAAAAGGTAGGCTGTATGAGGAATGTGTACGAACAGCCATACTACATGGCAGTAAAACATGGGCCGTGACTGCTGAGGACATGCGTAAGCTCACAAGGAATGAAGCCAGTATGTGCCGATGGATGTGTAATGTCAATGTGCATACTCGACAGAGTGTTAGTACCTTGAGAGAAAAGTTGGACCTAAGAAGCATCAGATGTGATGTGCAAGAGAGACGACTGCGCTGGTATGGCCATGTGGTGAGGATGGATGTGGTTGGTGTTAGGAAGGGCATCCAGCTATAGGAACTCTGCCAGATGAGATTGGAGTCTAGTGCAGCCATCTGGTTTGCCAGACCTCAGTTAAATCGTCCAAGCCATGCTAGCATGGAAAGCGGATGTTAAACGATGATGATATATATATTCATATACTTATATTATATTATATTTTATATATATATATATATATATATATACATATAGATAGATATATATATAGATATATATAATATTTTGCATGCAATCAAGTACTCTGACGTAATATGCTTTTTGGGGTCCATAAAACTGGGTGGGATGAAGTGGAGGCTTCGGAAATTTTTTTCTTTTTTTTTTAGTGAAAATCGTGCGGGCGTTACTCAAAAAATTTACCAGTTTGTCTGTGTGTCTGTCAGGTTGTACCCTCACCCTGACCATGGCTTTCAACCGATTCTGATGAAACTTGACACACACATAGCCCAATGTCATAATTCAAAACTAACGCAGCGAAAATTTTGAAAAGTTCCCCCAGTTCTGAAAAGAATCGATAAATTCAACATGGGGTCGAGAATCAGAAACACAAACCACAGACTGTCTAGGGGACGCAACTTGACCGTTTTAACTCTCAAAAAAAAATTTACCATAATTTTTTCCCATTTTTTGGCTATAACTCTCTAAAAATGCTTTATAGTTATTTCCCTTACAAACCCGAGCGATACTGCCAGTATGTATATATATATATGTGTGTATATGTTTGTCCCCCTAGCATTGCTTGACAACCGATGCTGGTGTGTTTACGTCGCCGACACTTAGCGGTTTGGCAAAAGAGACCGATAGAATAAGTACTGGGCTTACAAAGAATAAGTCCCGGGGTCGATTTGCTCGACTAAAAGGCGGTGCTCCAGCATGGCCGCAGTCAAATGACTGAAACAAGTAAAAGAGTATATATCCATTTTACCGGAAGCTTTGACGGACAAATCAAATCTTGTGAATTTTTCCAAAGTCCTCTCCTAGTGTCGTCAGCGCGCTTTTTTTTTTCTTTTTTTTTTTTTTACAGTCTTTCGATATAACTCAACAAAATCAAAACATTTGGATCTTTTCGGTTTGAACGGCAGTTTTTCCTAGCGGTGTCATATGAAATTGTCACCCATAATTATGACCTATTGCATTTCAATCTGTTTTAGGGTTAGGGTTGGTTACGGTTAGAGTTAGGGGTGGGGAGAAGGGTATCTTTTTCTTCACAAATATAAATAAACCCAATCTGTTTCTTAAACGAGGGACATATTCATACGGCACAGAAAGCTTTCACCTCAATAGACGTCATTGATTGGTTGAAATTGCAGAAATTGAAGAAAAAAGACAAAAAATATCTTACAAACTAGAATTTTCTAAATAAAGCCAAGAGAAAAAAATGATTTATAAACACATTCTACCAGTATACAAAGTTTAAAAGTGTTTAGTTACGTGGAAATTATTTTAAAAAACTGCCGTTCAAACCGAAAAGATCTAAACATTTCGGTTAATATAGGGCGTAACAAATATCAGAAAATCAAAAAAAAAATGTGTATAATAGGTGTAAAACAACTTCCTATGAACGAATATGAATTTCTTCTCTTTATTTTTTTTTGCGAAATACGGAGTTTATGATTCATGTGTGAGTGTGTGTTCTTGATACTCGTTTAGAACAAGTAGTTTTACACCAATTACACTATTTTTTCTTAGTTTAAAGGCCGTGGACTGAAGATGTGAAATTTCCGAAGCCTCTCCCCCACCCCCCTTTCGCGAGCGCGCATTTTTTTCATGATAGTCGTTTAGAGCAAGTTGTTTTACACCTATTACGCTGTTTTTGTTTTTGTGCCCGGTTCAGACGCTTTCGGAAATTCCCGATATAAATATTCCGAGGCCTCTCCCCCACCCCTCTTTCGCGAGAGCGCATTTTTTTTTTGTCATATTCGTTTAGAGCAAGTTGTTTTACACATATTACACTATTTTTTTTTTGTTTTGGTGCCCGGGTATTTGATTTTCTGATATTTGTTACGCCCTATATTAACCAACATTTCACCGGGTATTTCCGTGGAAGCAAATGACAGTTCGATTCTGTTTCCTGCTTGGAAATTTGCGGATTTTACATACACACATGAAACAGGTAAGAACAAATATGCAAGGATTTTTTTCTTCAAGTTTAAAATTGCTGGCATAATTTCGTTATATCTATGCTCCACAACCCACGGAAATACTCGAAGTGAAATGTTTTGATTTTGTCGAGTTATATCGAAGGAATGCCTTTATTTTCCTATTCGTTTGCAAGTTGTTTTACACCTATTACACTATATTTTTCCTTTGTTTTTGCTGGGGTCAAACCCTTTAGTTTGACCGAGATCTTTATATTAACCAAAACAAAAATCATCATTTTTCGAAAACTTTTCTTTTCTAATAAGATGCTCCCCATCATTTCCAAGGCCACAGTCAAAAAATCTGAAAAAACTCGTCAAAATGGAGAAATTCAAACTGTGTGTGCTACCTATCGCTGACGTGTGCCAATGCATTAATACAAAATAGAGTTTCATCGTTTTAAAGTAAGCAATCCAAATTTAAAATCATTCAAACTATTGGAAAGTTTTAGAATAATCATTAATTGAAGCAAGGCACCTAGTAATTTTGACAAACTAGATATTGTTACAGAAAATTATTGTATAAATATTTTAAAATTCATCAAATGAAAAATACAAAGAGTATGCTTTAGACAGAATAAAAGGTATTTACGGTTTGTATCATAAAAGCAACAAGCTGTAGCGGATCCTCTTTCGCGGCTATAGCAGTTAGTTGATTTCGCATAACCATTTTGCAAAAAATACGTTGACAAAATCACAACAGCTGAAATTGTAAATGGCGCCAACACAAACGTTATCTCGTAATGAGACGAGATTTACTTGTTAAAACTCGCTACATGCGGAAGTAGTTCAATGCTGATCATAATACGTTGTTAAATCATTCGAGAAATTAGTTGAGGGTTAGATGGTAAGATACAGTGCAGTTAAAAAAAAGGGGGGGGTGTATTGGTTTGCTTTTAAAAAGAGAAAAAAAAGTATCTAACATTTCGGACAGAGTGCATGATTGAATTACAGTTTACCCAAAATTTATTAGAAATATTGCATGATTAAAAATATTCGTGAGTGACGCGCAGTGTATTTCTAGAAAATGGGAGAGTATAAAAATATCAAGGTTTACTTGAAATACCGAAACGTAAACAAAATACTGTTTACTTTAATTTTGAAAGAAAAAGCTTTCGGTTACCTTACAAGCATTTGAATAGGAACTTCAAGGAAAGAAAAACATTTTAAAATTATATAATATAAATGATTAAATGAAAACGTAGAAACAACTTTTAAAAAACATCAATTTTAAGAACTACAATCGATTGAAATTATGTTTATTTTTATTTCACCCCAGGAGAACTTGGGCGACGTTTAAACATGGAGCGTGTATAATTAACATTAACATTTATTTACATGAAAGAAAATTACCGGAGAACTTTCATCTAATTCTTCCATATCTTTCTGTTAAAACTACTGAAACCATTCGGGTACTAGTGAAGATTGGACCCGGTGCGCGCAATCGCGCTAGCTAGTCGTAAGTAGTCGATCCTACAACGACTTGCGCGTATGCAAATGAGTTGTTTTTACAGACTAAAATAAAAGAATTTTTTAAAGAAAGTAAATAAATTATTTCTTAGAACAATGTATATGATTTTTGGTAAAATTACAGATTAACACGCGCACGATTTTCACTAAGAAAAAAAAAAAAAAACTCGGATTTTTTGCGTGGGATCAAGTACCCTGACCTCCTAATATGCTGCAAATCCCATATTTTGGTCCGGAAAGGGGGGGGGGGGTAACCCCCCCCCCGGAATTTTCACAAGGAAGAAGAAAAAAACCTCAGATTTCTTGCGTGGAATCAAGTACCCTGACCTCCTAATATGCTGCAAATCCCATATTTTGGTCCGGAAAGGGGGGGGGTAACCCCCCCCCTCCCCGGAATTTTCACAAGGAAAAAAAATCAGATTTTTTGCGCGGAATCAAGTAACTTGACCTCCTAATATGCTGCAAATCCCATATTTTGGTCCGGAATTGCTCCGGAAAGGGGGGGTAACCCCCTCCCCCGGAATTTTCACAAGGAAAAAAAAATAACATATCAATAATTTAGAAAAGAAACATTTCTAGAAAATAGTAAATTGAAGTGTCAACAAATTATTGGGCAAAATTGAAGTGTGAACAAATCATTGGGCAAAAGAAGATTTGGCATACTGTCATGCTTTTAGCTGTCAGAAGTGAAAGTCGTCAACTTCGTGTATTTGCGTCAGGTTCGCTGTTAGGCTTATAAAACAATTGAAGTTCAGTTTAAAGTTTATAAATAAATACATTTCATTCCATGTTCTGTTTAAACTTTATAAATAAATATATTCTTGCAGTGTGTGTATATGTGGCTATATGTCTGACTAATGTGTGTGTCTGTATTTATTGTATGTGTGTATAAGTAGTTATATGCTTATATTATCCATTATAGTAATATTTGTCTGTTGAAACCTGTTTTAAGGCGGTCAATAGTTTAATTAAAGATGTATCTATACATGTATATATATATATATATATATATATATTATATATATATATTTATATATACATGTGTATATATATAGACATGTGTATATATATATTTATATATATATATATATATATATATATATATATATATATAATATGTATACACATGTATATATACACCTGTATATATATATTATAATATATTAATATATATATATATATATATATTATATATATATATATATACATGTATAGATACATCTTTAATTAAACTATTGACCGCCTTAAAACAGGTTTCAACAGAAATATTACTATAATGGATAATATAAGCATATAACTACTTATACACACATACAATAAATACAGACACACACATTAGTCAGACATATAGCCACATATACACACACTGCAAGAATATATTTATTATAAAGTTTAAACAGAACATGGAATGAAATGTATTTATTTATAAACTTTTAACTGAACTTCAATTGTTTTATAAGCCTAACAGCGAACCTGACGCAAATACACGAAGTTGACGACTTTCACTTCTGACAGCTAAAAGCATGACAGTATGCCAAATCTTCTTTTGCCCAATGATTTGTTCACACTTCAATTTTGCCCAATAATTTGTTGACACTTCAATTTACTATTTTCTAGAAATGTTTCTTTTCTAAATTATTGATATGTTATTTTTTTTTTCCTTGTGAAAATTCCGGGGGAGGGGTTACCCCCCCCCCCTTTCCGGAGCAATTCCGGACCAAAATATGGGATTTGCAGCATATTAGGAGGTTAAGTTACTTGATTCCGCGCAAAAAATCTGATTTTTTTTTTCCTTGTGAAAATTCCGGGGGGTGGTGTTTACCCCCCCCCTTTCCGGACCAAAATATGGGATTTGCAGCATATTAGGAGGTCAGGGTACTTGATTCCACGCAAGAAATCTGAGGTTTTTTCTTCTTCCTTGTGAAAATTCCGGGGGGGGGGTGTTACCCCCCCCCTTTCCGGAGCAATTCCGGACCAAAATATGGGATTTGCAGCATATTAGGAGGTCAGGGTACTTGATCCCACGCAAAAAATCCGAGTTTTTTTTTTTTTTTTTAGTGAAAATCGTGCAGGTGTTAATCTGTAATTTTACCTGATTTTTTTTTACACAAATCAAATAAAATGTGTGTGATATATTCTTTTAGTTTTCATATTCTTTAGTTTTTAATCTTGTGTGTGTATATACACACCGATACAAATAGATATATATGTGTTTATGTGTGAAATATTCTTTTATTAGTTTTTAGTTTTTGGACAGCATCCATTGTAGGTACATCACTCAGGTGTATATATATATTATATATATATATATATATATATATATATATATATATATATACTAGCTGAAGGTGACCCGCTCTACGCATGGTTGTTACTTTCTGTTGCTTCCTTTCAGCACGTAAAAAGCACCATCCGAACGTGGCTGATTGCAGCGCCGCCTTGACTTGCTTCTGTGCCGGTGGCACGTAAAAAGTACCAACCGATCGTTGCCGCTGCGAGCCCCCCTGGCACCTGTGCCGGCGGCACGAATAAATCACCCACTACACTCACAGAGTGGTTGGCGTTAGGAAGGTCATCCACCTGTAGAAACACTTCCAGATCAGACTGGAGCCTGGTGCAGCCTCCTGGCTTCCCAGACCCCGGTCAAACTGTCCAACCCGTGCTAGGACGGAAAACGGACGTTAAACGATGATGATGATTCTCCCTCTTTGTTTCTCTCTCCTTTCTCTCTCACTTTCCCACTCTCTTACTTTTCTTTTCTCTCGGACTCTCCCTCGCTTTCTCTTACTCTCTATCTTTATCTATCTCTCTCCCTTTTATAAACAACAAAAGATCTTGAGTAAGTTGAGAAATAAAATATTTAAAAAGATCAATCATAAATATCAGGCAGTGGCAACGGAAAGGTCTGCTTCAAGGCAGACAGCAAAACGCTAACATATAAAAGGGACAGACGAACTTGCGAGCTGAATAAAAATAATAAAATATTGGAAACCAAAGTTTGAAGGGATGGAATCTGAGAATAGGAGAGTCACCATGACTGGCATTTTTTAACGACGGACAGCAACGTATTGACAGTTTAATGGCTGGCGTAAAATTTTGAACTTGATGTAAAAGAAAATTCGTAAACACCAAGTTTTGAAGTGATTCTTTCTCACGACAGTAGACTCACCATGGCAAGCATTCAAAACCTCTTCATCATGGACATTGAAGATTAAAAGGCTGGCGCAAATTTTTTAGCTTGATGTAACAGAGAATTCTTAAACACTCGCTCCTTTAAATTTTAATCCCCTTCCAGCCCCATTTATACCCCTTTTCACCTTTTGGTTAATATAACCCGATTTAATTCTGGTCTACTGCGGCCACATTTTATAAGATGAGGAATTTTGTCCTAGAGGTGACGCCTTTCATTTGAGGAAAAAAATAGTCATGCAAACTTGCCAGCACTTTTAACCCTTTCGTTACCAAAGCCGCCCGAAAAAAATTTTGGTTAATGTGACCAAACCGCCCTTATTTACCTATTCATATTTAAATGAGAATATCAGAGCAAATCTCTTTATTACATTCGTGAAAACACGTGATTATACTTCGTAAACAGTTCATCTACAGTTTTGTACAACAATCGAAGTGTAATTTTAATTCCGTGAATTTTGGGAGATTTTTTTCCAAAATTTGTTCCTATTGTGTTTTCAAACTTTGTAATTCTGACAAAAAATGGATACGAATTTCATCATATCAAGCAGCGAGGTAGAATTCGAAGGATTTTCTACTGAAGACCTTCATAAATCTAACTCTATGACTGAAAAAAAAAAAGCACGTGGTATTTGATAATGAATCTGATGTTTCATTTTCCGAAAGTGAAAACAGTGAATCCGAGAGCTCCGACAGCGATAAAGAAAATGAATTGGCACCTGAATGGAGTGAAAATTGAAAAACTGTTTCTTTCGGTGATTTTTCTGAAGAAACTGGACCAAGCCACAGACTTTCCCAGGAGAGTAAAGCCTTAGACTATTTCTTTTTACTTTTTCGAATGAGCCTATTTGAAATCATTACGGCGGAAACGAACCGTTACGCTAAATGTAAACAAAACGAAAGAAAGGATAGTTAGTGGTTTCCCACAACCTTAAATGAAATTAAGATTATTTTGCCATAAATATTATTATGGGTATCAGAAAGTTACCCAGAATAACAAATTCTATCGTAAAATTTTGTTGTATACCCAATTGAATATTAGCTAATAACCCATTTTCTATAGCGATGTTTGAACAAAATTTTAATAATTTTATATTTTGTTGAATTTACCTGTATCTACCTGCAATTAGAGTCACTTTGTGACAAAAATTATAGTATAGAATTGGTTGAGAACACTTCATTCAATTATCTTCCAAAAATATCATTAATATATTGATAAATAAAAAACACATAAGGGGTGTATTTTGGTCAGAAATATAGTAACGAAAGGGTTCATAGGTGTGCATATTTTCAGCTGAACCGACCGACCACATAATGCACACATTATATATGTGTGTGTGTGTGTATGCATGCATTATATATACAAATTATATATATATATGTATAAATTAAATTAGAGATAAAACCACTAATAGGCAAAAAAAAAACAAAAACATAAAAATAAAAATATAATATATAAAATTGAAAAATTTAAATTATTTAAATCTAAAATAAAAATTATTAAATTATATTTATAATTTGTTTAAAAATATATATAACTATCGGCAGTTGAGGGGACCTGTGGAAGAGGTAGACCCAGGAAAACCTGGGTCGAGGCTGTGAAGCACGACCTTCGAACTTTAGGTCTCACCAAGGAAATGACCAGTGACCGAGACCTTTGGAGGTATGCTGTGCGTGACAAAACCCGGAAAGACCAGTGAGAACAGTTAAAATCAAGATCAAACCAAATTGAGGTCGATCACATCAGGGCCCCCGTGCAGGTGACACGTAAAAGCACCATCCGTTCGTAGCCGTTTGCCAGCCCAGTCTGGCCCCCGTGTCGGTGGCACGTAAAAGCACCATCCGTTCGTGTTCGTTGCCAGCCTGGCCTGGCCCCCGTGCCGGTGACACGTAAAAGCACCATCCGTTTGTGGCCGTTTGCCAGCTCTGTCTGGCCCCCGTGCCGGTGACATGTAAAAGCACCATCCGTTCGTGGCCGTTTGCCAGCCCTGTCTGGCCCCCATGTCGGTGACATGTAAAAGCACCATCCGTTTGTGTCCGTTGCCAGCCTTGCCTGGCCCCCGTGCCGGTGACACGTAAAAGCACCATCCGTTCGTGGCCGTTTGCCAGCTCTGTCTGGCACCTGTGCGGGTGGCACGTAAAAAGCACCCACTACACTCACGGAGTGGTTGGCGTTAGGAAGGGCATCCAGCCGTAGAAACACTGCCAGATCTGACTGGGCCTGATGAAGCCTTCCAGCTTCACAGACCCCAGTTGAACCGTCCAACCCATGCTAGCATGGAGAATGGACGCTAAATGATGATGATGATGATGATGATGATGATGAAAAAGTATTAAAAAGTTTAATATACATAAATACAGATATATACACTTTGTATATATACATTATATATACATATTTATATATCGAACACACACACACATATATAAATGAACGCAATGAATATCTGATTCATAATATTTGTTCTCATGATTGTGTGTTGTTGGTAGCGATGATAATTCTCCCTATGAATTAAATAACGGGAGTGGACTTCTCAAAGTTATAAATGAAGGGGAGTAAGAGAGGGAAAGGAGGAAATAGCGTGAGTGAGGAAGATGGCCCCTAGCAACCACACCTTTCAAGATAGGGATTTCTAAGGTAGCCCACAGGCATCGTCACCTCATTCTACATGTCCCTGTAAATTTTGGAGCGAATCGGACGGGATGTAGTGGCATTGAAAGCGATCCAAGCGGTAAAAACGCATTTCAGTTTTATATATAGAGATATATGTATGTATATGTATATATAAATGTGTGTGTGTGTATGTGTGTGTATATGTGTGTGTATATGTGTGTATGTGAGTATATATATATGTGTGCGTGTATGTGAGTATATATATGCGTGTGTATATGTGTGTGTGTGTGTATATGTGCCCATGTATGTGTGTGTATATATATATATATATTATATATATATATATATATATATATATATATATTGTTATATTTCAGAATGGTCATTTTGCCAGTTTAGCCAATAAAAACACATGCACTATATATTTGGTGTTACTTTGCTTCAGTGTTATCCTTATACCCATCGATCGACGTAGATTTTGCGGTGGAGAAGTGTGTGGAGATGATCAATGAGAGCCAGGTGGAGTTCTGTAATGTCAACACAGAGGAACTGGGCCTCCTACTTAGACTGACATGTAATACTGAATACTTAGATAAACATAATCTTAGTAGTTTCTGCCCCAGTAGATGTTTAAGAGGTAGACCGCCCACAATTACTTCTATGGCTACGAAGACACATATAGAAAGATGGCACAGATGGACCAGAGCCATACGGATCCCCGCAAATGTCCATCAGATAAAGAAAATGATCACACATGCACTAGGAGCTAGTATAAGAATTACCCTAAAAGGCCACACATTTAAGTTTAATAATAAAATATATGCCCAGGATGAGGGGGCAGCCATCGGCGTTAGTATCGCTGGTGATGTGGCCAACCTTTTCATGGTATGGTGGGACAGAAGGCTTAAAGAACGCCTAACACAGAACTCCATACTCGTAAACATGTACTCTTGCTATGTTGATGATATCAACATAGTGGTAAAGGCACCCCCACAAGAGAGTAATGTTGATATGGTAATAGAAACTAATACTATGGAGAGCATCCAGCAAATAGCTAACTCCATCCACCAGAGTATTAAGGTCACAATAGACTACCCCACTAAACATCCCAACCATAGACTACCAGTACTAGACACCGAACTCTGGCTAGAAATTGTGAATAATAAAACACAAATCCTTCATTCATATTATGCCAAACCTATGGCCTCCAAATACTTGATCCACCGGAACTCAGCCATTGCGGACGATGCCAAATTCAATATTTTGATGGCAGACCTCGTCAGAATAATGAGAAATGTGTCATGCATGTGCGAGCTCACAGAGTTAAAGAGACACATACAATATTTCATTCACCACATGCAGTTCTCAGGTTACAGCCATAAAGAAAGGATCAGAGTATACAAAGGAGCCATTAAGAAATTTGATAATATATTATGTAATGATAGGAATGGTATTTGCCCACTCTATAGGAACAAGTCATGGAACACTATAGAAAGGACAAAAACGAAAATAGGGAAGGCCAACTCTTGGTATGATAGCCATAAATACCAGAGTGTCATGTTCGTTGACACCACCCCTGGAGGTGAACCGGCGTATCGCTTTAGAAGGACCCTAGACAAACTTAAGCTAAGAATTAAGGTTGTTGAAAAGCCAGGCAACCCTATCAAATCTATAATTGGTAGAACCTATCCTTTTAGTAGAACCCCCTGTACGGATAAGTACTGTACTGTATGTAGATTTAGCCCACAAACAAACTGTAAAGCCAGAAATGTAGTCTATAGTATAAGATGTATAGAGGGACGATGCAGTAACAAGACAACGACATACGTAGGGGAAACAGCAAGAAGCATAGGAGAGCGGGTAAATGAGCATTGGAGACAACTCAAAGAAGGTAAAAGCTCATCGATTCTGTATCAACACGGGGGATCAATCAATAACATAGAAATTAAAATATTATCCACACATAGATCAGATGCAACAATTAGACAAATTACAGAAGCTACACACATAATAGAAAATAAACCTAGCCTGAATAGAAAACTAGAATGGAACACACCACAACATATGACGATAGAGGATCCTGAAAACATAATAAATACACATAATAAACTAATAGAAATAAATAACTATATATATATATTTTTTCCGATTCAATTATTATTACTAGTAATGTTGTTATACATACATACATACATACAAGCATATGTAATGATAATAATGGGTGGATGTAAACACATGAACAAAATAAGAATAAACAAAAACAACAAAAACAAAAAACAAAATACAAATTACATGAACATATAAAATTAAAAATTACAAATTACATGAACATATATAAACAGAAGATACAAATATTACAGGCATCCCCCACATACACACACTAAATAAACATAAATGCACATAGAGATATAAGCATGCGCAAATGAAGACATACAATAGAAATACAAAATGGCTGATGATTAGTAAGGAGAGACACAAATAAGAAAGAAGAAAACAAAGAACCACTGATGCGGTCACAGGAGTGTGACGAAAGAACTCTGGCCAAAATAAGATTAAGATTAATGTAAAAAATAAATAACACTGAGCAAAGTAACACCAAATATATAGTGCGTGTGTTTTTATTGGCTAACCTGGCAAAATGACCATTCTGAAATATAACAATATCTGTTTCAACACACGACTTCACATAAAAAATCTTGCACAACAAATATTTAAACGTACTATATATATATATATATATATGTGAGAAAGAGAGAAGAAACAAAATATCCTTAAGATGATAAGGAATGGAAAGTTGATATCGATTGATGGATTTGATAAGATGAAGATATTTTAGTAACAGTTCATTACACATGTGTATCTGTGTGTAAGAATGTCTGAGCGAGAGAGGAGAGCATATTACAGCATTCCATGAAGGGTTTTGTTTTTTTTTTGGTTTGTTTTGATGTTTTCTTGTTTGTTTATTTACACTAAACCACCACCAGCCTTGTCTTGATCATTAATTAGACCCATTGGTTGTCTTCCAACACAACTCATTTGCATACGCGCAAGTCGTTGTAGGATCGACTACTTTCGACTAGCTAGCGCGGACGCGCGACTGCGCATGTCTAGTCTTCGACAATTTGTCTATACGCACCGGGTCTAGTCTTCGCTAGTAGTACCAACCGTTCATGGGATTTTTTTTTTTTTCTTCATTACAGCAACTTGTCGCACCCATCAAGGTTTAACGGAACCTACTGAAGCAAGCCAGCATGCTCGCAGCGTTTACCACATTCGATGGTGAGGCTAAGGCATTGGGAAAGCCAAGGGCCAACGTGGTTAGTGGCCCAGTCTCAAACGTCACAGGTTGGAAGAGATATTTCACTGTCAGGTCCTGAAACATCTTCGGTTCGGAACGACAGTGGCATGCAATAATTTCGTGTAAACAAATCTGAGAATGGGTAACAGATCTCTAGTAGGTCAGATTATTCAAGTAGGTTCCTTTGCAAGCACCTTAATGAGAGAGAGAGTCCTGTTGATAAAATTGGGAGATTTTATTCTCTTTATGAAATTATGGAATGTTATTCCTAGTCAATTTAATTTTATTATTTAAAACCCCTAAACCTGCTAGTTAAACAAAATAGATGGATCTCTTCGGTTTGAACGGCAGTTTTTTCTAGCGGTATCATATGAAATTGTCACCCATAATTATGACCCTAGTATCGATCTATTGCATTTCTATCTGTTTTAGGGTTAGGGGTGGGGGGAAGGGTATCTTTTTTTCTTCACAAATGTAAATAAACCCAATCTATTTCTTAAACGAGGGACATATTCATACGGCACAGAATGCTTTTTACCTCAATAGACGTAATTGATTGGTTGAAATTGCAAAAATTGAAGAAGAAAAAACAATAAATATCTTACAAACTATAGAATTTTCTCAATAAAGCCAAGAGAAAAAGATGTTTTATAAACACATTCTAACAGTATACGAAGTTTAAAATTTTTTAGTTACCTAGAAATTATGTTAAAAACTGCCGTTCAAACCGAAAAGATCCAAATAGATAACTTAGAAGTATTTCTTGAAAACCTCAAAGGATGTATAAGAACCAGCAGAAATTTCCTGGCTGTCCCTTAATCACCATCATCATCATTAACGTCCGTTTTCCATACTGGCATAGGTCGGATGGTTTGACAAAAGCTGCACCACGTCTTATTGTCTGTTTTGGCATGGTTTCTATAGTCGGATGCCCTTCCTAACACCAACCACCTTACAGAGTGTACTGGGTGCTTATTTATGTGGCTTTAGTATCAACTTTTTATATGGCTATGAGCAAACTGTGTTATTATTTGCAAAGTAACTGTTACACAAATTTCTTTGATTAAAAATCCAGTTTCATCTTGAAAACCTTGAGTGCACATTTTTTTCTTTTTCAAATTATAAAATGTGTATGTGTGCCTATTTCATCAACACCATTCTAAGCACACCAACCATCAGATATAATGCATGTTTATAATGTGGAAATATGTAGGAAGAGTCACCGATTTAGTAATGAGACAATATGTGGAAAGGTCACATAAAAACAAAATGAGCTGCACAATATTGGTTGTAAACACTATAATAAATTCATAGCTGAAAGATTGATGTAGCACTAGGGCCATTAAATCTGTGGCCAATTAAGCTGGTAGTGAACATAAAACATGCCACATTGTTGAAAGTGATGTTGCTTCCTCGCCATCAATGCTGCAACTGTCCTAGCTCCTTGAGAAAGGTACGCAATTCTGCTGGGTGGAAGTTGCTACATGTATCTTCTGTAGTCAGCAGTAAATGAATGAAATGGACATAGCATGACTGTGCTATGCCACCACGACAAAATAGTTATTTCATGTCTCACAAAACATGTCTGTTGAATTCAGACAAGAATTGGGGCTATTTAATCTTTGATTGATACTATAAAACATTTATCATGTGTATTCAGCCACCATAGGTTTCTATAACTGGATGCCCTTCCTAATGTGAACCATTTTACAGATTGTACTGGGTGCTTTTTACATGGCACCAGCAGTACTAAGATCAAGTAACTTGCAGGACCTTCAACTGGTGGGTGGGGAGTAATAGTGAAGCACAGAAAGGTGTCTTGCATTAGTAAAAACATGGCTACCTCAGATGGAGAAGAGAGAGGAGAGCAAGAATGAATGTCATTAACTGTGACATCCAGTTTAGATTTGTTGAAAAACAAGCCCAATCTTAACCTCCTATGTTAGCAACTATTGTAGTACATAATTGTTGTTACAGCATCATCATCATCATCATTTAATATCTGTATTCTATGCTGACATTGGACAATTTGACAGGACCTGATAAACCAGATGACTTCATTAAGTTCCAATATTTGCTTGGTATGGTTTCTATAGCTGAGTGCCCTTTCTTAATAACAGCCACTTTGCAGAAATGAGGAATTTCACAAGAGTGTGAAAGGAGCGTGACAGATGAGCTGAGAGGTGAATACAGTGAACGGTGAACATGGGTAGAGGCATGGTTGGTGGTGAATCTGTTTGGGCGAAAGGAAACAAAAATATAAGTGGGCCAGGGAGTGGGAGGAGATTGGTAGCAGTACTATCAGAATATCATCCTCCAATGCTATTTAGGTAAGCTAAAATTGAGAAACTATCTACTATCTTTAAGAATCCTCATCATTTGAGAAAATGTATTTCCTATGAGTTCTTAGTGTTTATTGTTCCTGCACATCTACCACAAAGTCTACTTTCTCTGTTAATCCTCCTGTGATTTCACTGCAACTCTTGTGTGTATATAGTTTACCCTGGAAGCACTGTATGGAATTCTACCCACGTATTTTTTACATATGGAACTGAGCTGAAGGTGTAAATGTACTGTCTGTTTTCCTGCTAACTAGGACTTTGATTTTTGTTAAATTAACTTTAAGGCCTTTTTATCCCAGTTTTGCTTTCACTAATTCAACTAGGTAATCAGTGAACAAGGTTATTAGTATAATGGCATTCCCATAGGCAATGATAAACAGGAGGTGAGTAAAGACCTTCTTTTGTGGAAAAATAATTTTTCTAACAATCACATTTAAAACATGGTAACAAAATAAAAATTTATTGGAATTTTGAGAAACATCTGAAAAGTAGTAGCTAGCACTTCTAGAGAAATAAGGGGAAAAATTACTTTCATTTCAGCTTGAGAAGTACCTTGAAAAAAGTAGTTATGGAAAACGTCAACATAAATATGAAAAATAAAAGAGATCTTGAACAAAAATTGAGAATTGTCAACCAAGGCTTGACTGATGCAGAGATCCAGGAAGAAGAGTGTATTTCGAACAACTTGTTCCAGTCAGTTGGTGATGTAGATACTTCGGGGATTTTCGGATAGTTTTCCAATAAAGTTTGATCAGAAATACATGTACTTTCATTGTATACAATATGCCTTGTAGTTTAAATAATTATGCTGGTTACTACCCACATGTACATTTGCTATTGGGATGTACAAATATGAACAATGCTAAGTTATACCGACTGTATTTTTCCTCTTAAATATGTAATATAATTCACTCAACATTTTACCACTGCAACCCATTTTCTTATCCATAATTCATTTGTAACCAATAAACATATTAATATTTTTATAATATATATGTATTTTAGTGTTGTCTTAAAAATTCTCAAGTATTAATTTCAAGTTCAAACTAAGATTTCATTAATCTCTTAGAGACCTATAGATTCACTTCTTTATTTTAGAATGTATTAATATACTTTTAACCCAGGCATTAGTTTAAGCTTTATTTTCAAGTTCTAAGTAATATTTTCATTAATCTCTTAGAGACTTACAGACTTCTTTCTCAATTTTCCCACTCCTTTCACACCTGCCCTTTCATCAAAAAGTTAGACATATATACAATATCCACCCTCAGCTAGTGTTGTTTTTTAACTCTATTTATTTATTTACATCCTGAATGTTTGAGTATCTAAAGAAATGGTGATTCAGTTGGGTGATTATATTAATATTTGTATATCTGATAATGTGCAGGACCAGTCTGCCTGCAAACTTTCTTTTCTGTTATTTAAAGCTGTAGGGTACTTGCTCTTCCTCTCAAGTAATTTAGGCATAATGAAAGATAGGCCTGGTGATATTGTTAAAATGTAAGAATGGAAGCATGCAAGCAGTTTGATGCAGGTGTGCCTCAGTCAAACTCCTCACTGGCAAAGGACATAGGTATAAATTCTTTCTGGTAGGCAATAGTGATAGAAGGAAGTGTAGGCATACTTTCAGTGAAGAAATAGGTAGACGAGTGATGATAGGATAATTATGCTTAGACTAGTCTTGGAAACTACAACAGCAGCTATTATCTCTGCCTATGCTCATCATCCAGGACTGTCAAATGAACAAAAGGATCAGTTTTATAATACACTTTTGCACACGACCTCAATGACAAATGACAGTAACTTGATCTTCCTGGCTAGTGACTTCAATGGACATGTTAAGCAACATCCTAGTGGCTTCCATGGTGTATATGGAGGCTAAAGATTTGGTACTTGAAATGAGGAGGGAACAAGGTTACTGGTATTTTGTGATGCAAATGACCTAATGATCTGCAATACTAACTTCAAGAGATCAGCTAGTCACCTGATTAGTTATCAATCTGGTGGGCACACAAGCTAGATTGACAACATTCTCACTAAAAAGCAGGATAAACAAATGGTTGTAAGTGTAAAGTTCTTCCCTGTAAAGAATATACAAACCAGTATAGGTTAGTGTTTAGTGACTTCAGACTTAGAACAGGAACACAGAGACACAAATTTATTAAAACTTAAAGACCTAGCAAACTGTCAGAGATTTAGAGAAGACCTAATTGAAGCTTTTGAGGTGTAGAACATAGTGATGTATAATTTAGAGAACAACTAGAAAATCTTATGTGACAACCTACTGAGAGCAACAAATCATATCTGTTGCTGCTGTGAAGTTCCAGCCAGACCCAAGGTAACATAGGGATGGAACAGTAAAATAGACAAAGCCTTAAAAGTGAAGAGATATGCTTGGAAGGATTGGAAAACTTGGGGTTACAGAGACTAAGTAGTTAGAAGAGAAGCTAGATGATATTTACAAAGGGGTGAAGTAGAAAGGAAAAGATTTGCCAATGTTCTACAGTGTGAGGACAAGAGGTGAGGTGTCCAGATTGTAAGATGAGTATCAGAGAAAATCAAGATGTAGGTGAGAAGTGTGTACAGATGGATAATGGTATACATGTACTTAGTGATTCTAAAAAGAAAGGGGCTTGAATATGCTACTATGAAAGGCAACTAAATCTTGAGGATGTGTGAGAGAAAAAAACCTTCCAAATGTGAACCTGAAAGAGGGACTAACCATTGAAGTTGACAGTAGTATGATTGACAAAACAATTAAAAATACAAAGAAAATTTTTGGTTCATCAAGAATGACTAATGAGTTGCTTAAAATATCTGGCAGGTATCATATCTAATAACTAGTATCACAGCACTCTTGCTAACTGTTACAAGGATAAAAGAGATGCCTTAGAGAAGAGTAATTCCAGAGTTACCAAATTGTTGAACCAGGTTATGAAAGTTACAAAAACAGCTATGACTCAATTATTGGTTGTTGTGGAGTATGTGAATGGTGCATTATACCAAATAATATTAAATTATGATGGTAATTTTACATTACAATTTTATCACAAATTTACAAACACGTTTAAGCATTTCAATTGTTAATTACTAGCATACCCATGTCATCAAAAATGCCAACAGTTTTATTAATGACAGAAAATGGTGCATCAACATAATGGCAGAAACCATTGCTAAATGTCAGCAATCAAGTAAATATATCTACATACACAGAATTGAAGCTCTTGAAGAATCAGATACAATTGTACCATCTCTGTTGAAAATGTTGTCCATGTAATGTGTGTGTGTATACAATGGAAGTGTGGAAGATGTTTGTAAGCCATTTAAGAAAACACAAAAACTGATTGCTTCACTTCAACATTTAAATTTAATTTGTGTCAAAATGTTTTCATTGCTTTTGTACATCTTATACTATAGACTACATTTCTGGCTTTACAGCTTGTTTGTGGGCTAAATCTACACACAGTACAGTTCCTATTCATACAGGGGGTTCTACTAAAAGGGTAGGTTCTACCAATTAGGGATTTGATAGGGTTGCCTGGCCTTTCAACAACCTTAATCCTTAGCTTAAGTTTGTCTAGGGCCCTTATAAAGCGGTACGCCAATTCGTCTCTAGGGGTGGTGTCAACGAACATGACACTCTAGCATTTGTGGCTATCATACCAAGAGTTGGCCTTCCCTATTTCCTTCTTAGTCCTTTCAATAGTATTCCATGACTTGCTCCTATAGAGTGGGCAAATCCCATTTCTATTGTTATGTACGATAGTATCAAATTTCTTCATATCTCCTTTGTATACTCTGATCCTTTCTTTATGGCTGTAATCTGAGAACTGCACGCAGTGAACGAAATGTTGTATGTGTCTCTTTAACTCTGTCGGGTCACACATTTCACATTATTCTGATGAGGTCTGCCATCAAAATATTGAATTTGGCATTGTCCGCGATAGCTGAGTTTCGGTGGATCAAGTATTTGGAGGCCACATTAACTAAACATAGACACACACACTAACTAAACATAGACACACATAGAGGTATACGCATGCGCAAATAAAGACACATACAATAAGAATACAAAATACAAAATGGCTGAGAGACACACAAATAAGGAGAGACACACAAATAAGAAAGAAGAAAGCAAAGAACCACTGATGAGGTCACAGAAGTGTGACGAAAGAACTCTGGCTGAAATAAGATTAAGATTAATGTAAAAAATATATAAAGCTGAAGCAAATTAACACCAAATATATAGTGCATGTGTTTTTATTGGCTAAACTGGCAACATGACCATTCCTATATTTATATATATAAGTCTCGTCTTCCTATTGTTCCCTAAGATAACCTTATATCCATTGATTCACTCAGTTATTAAAGTCTTATCACACAGCCACTAATATATTCTCTAAACTTTGTCTTAGGTGGTCTGACGAACTCAGATTTTTCAAGTCTATCTTACTATCATCAACATTACTGTCTCGTTTAAACTATGCTAGTCAGATCCCCTCAAAAATATTTCCTCCTGCATGTTCTTGACCCCCCCTCCCTAACTAACTCTGTCTCTCTCCCTATGTTTCACTATGTCTCCTTTTTTCGATAACCACTTGCTTTGCCTAGACCTCCTCCACCACCATCACCCTATTATAAACTAGCAAATGCATACAGGACTCCCACTCGCTTTCAAACCCCTGCCGAAGAATAATGGATCGCTCATGAACAGATAAGATGAGAAACTTCTTCTTTCAACCTCGTTTCATCTACTTACTATTCTTGCACAGATCATTATTCTTTTCATTATTCTAGTTCAGTAACATGCCATCATGTAAATATACTTTTCAATAGTCTCGTCTTCCTGTTGTTCCCTAAGATAACCTTATATTCATTGATTCACTCAGCTATTAAAGTCTTATCACACAGCCACTTCTCTATTCTCTAAAATTTGTCTTTCTCAGATTTTTCAAGTCTATTTTGTGCTCTCTCGTTAAACCACGATTAGCAGACCCTCTTCCTAGTTAGAGGTGCACCTGCCCTCCCACCCCTCCACCTGTACCGGAAGTTCTTATCCTTTGATATCCCTGGGTTGCCTCCCATGAACACTGCAAAAATTATTTCGCCATCCCCAACCCCAGTCTTGGGCTATCTCCTATGTAAGGTAATGATCATATAGTGCAAAATATGAAAGGGTAGTGTTATTCAGGTTGAACTGAAGGCTACTGTATTGCTTGCTCATGAATTCTGCCAAATGCGAGTTTTCTTTTCAGGTACATGAAGTTACTGTTCCCCGTCCCAGGGTCTCTAGGGCCCATACCTCCCACACCCTCAACGTTGGCACACTGAAAGGTAGGTCTGGTGAGATTGTGGAGATGCTTGAACGGAGATGTGTTGATATGTGCTGCATCCAAGAAATAAGGTGGAGAGGAAGTTCTGCTAGGTTCCTCACAGGTACAAGATTTTCTGGGCTGGGAACACTGACGGAGTCAGGGGCGTGGGTATACTTTCCACTGAAAAATGGGTAGATAAGGTAATCGAGGTAGTCAGAGTATGCGACAGAATACTTAAGATTAGATTAGTGCTTCATCATGGATTAGCAATGATTATATCGGCCTATGCCCCTCAGCCGGGGCTACCCAATGGACAGAAAGACCGATTCTATGACACCCTACTGCAGACTACCTCATTGACGAATGACAGGGACCTTCTCTTTGTGGCTGGTAACTTCAATGGGCATGTTGGACAACATTCTGGGGGCTTCCAAGGTGTACATGGAAACTACGATATGGTTCCTGCAATGAGGAGGGAACCAGGCTGCTGGAGTTCTGCGATGCAAATGATCTTATGGTTTGCAACACTAACTTCAGGACACCTACCAGCCACCTAGTCACCTACCAATCGGGCCAACATACTAGCCAAATTGACTACATCCTTGCCAGGAAAAGGGAAAGATGGCTGCTTATAAATGCCAAAACCTTCCCAGGCGAAGAATGAACCCCACAACATAGACTGGTAGTTAATGACTTTAGGATCAGGACTAAGGACGACCAGAAGATGACCAACATGGAGAAGAAGGGTCAGGAAGCTTAAAGATCCTGCGAATGGACATAGATTTAGGGACATATTACTTGAAGCCTTTGACGAAATAGAAGGGGATTAGCTTCACATGGTGTAGAAGACAGCTCAGAGGATGGCCCCAGTTCAGCGATGGGAAATGGAGGAAGTGATGGAGGAATATCAACAAGAAATTCAAACAGAAAACTCAACTGGCTTTCAAAAGCTTCCTGAAAGGTACAACTGCTGATTAAAAGGTAAGCTACATCCTTTTATGGACGGGAGAGAAGGGCCTAGACCTATTCAATAACCAGGACATGTCAGAATCGGATTGCAATAACCTAGACACATTTTTAGAGAAATTTGAAAGGCACCTAGAGCCCAGATCAAACCATAGAATTCATAGATACGAATTCCAGGGCCTGAAACAAGACTCACAAAAAACGATTGACAACTTCTTGTCCAGACTAAAGAATGTTGCCGAGAAATGCAAATTCAAAGACAAGGATGAAAGGATTGTTGATCAACTAATGTGGGGGTGTGCTCATAAAGAAGTCCAGAAATCCCTCATAGGTAAGGACGCTCTCCAGTTAATAGAAGCAGTAGACACTGCAAGAGCATTCGAAGCCACTACCAAACAAATTACCTCACTTCCTTTACAAACAAGCGCACTAGGCAGCAGTGTAGATATTGTATCTAGACATAGGACGAAACATACCCGGCAAACAAAGAATATGCCAGTACTGTGGTACAGAGCATGAGTTCAATAACCGGAAGAAATGTCCTGCATTCAGTACACACTGCAAAGCATGTGGAAAACCCAACCACTGGGAAAAAATGTGTAGACTAACAAAATCTCAGAAATACAAGCCCCAATTTTCAAAGATGAGCGGAAAGAGAAAACAAAGAGATATACATGCCCAACAATAGGAACAAAACACCTCAGAGGAGGAATTCTTGGCAGTTGGCACAATAAATGTGCATGAGATGGGAAATGACAACCAGAGAAAAAAATGAGGCATACACAACTAAACAAATACAAAAGAAGTCAGGTAAGGAACGAATAAACATTGACTTAAGGCTAAAGATTGACACTGGAGCCCAGAGTGATATCTTGCCTGTCAACCTCAACAAAAAGATGTTCCCAGAACACATGACACAAGAGGATAAAGTCAAAGAAGGAATCCTCACACCAAGTGATGTAATTATTACTGCATACGGAGGTACCAGGATTCCACAACTGGGCAAAACAACAATCACAGGGACACACAAAGGAAAAACAACCAGGTGTTCTTTTTATGTCACAAGAATAGAAGGACCAGCGGTTCTTGGACTTAATACCTGTCAAAAGCTTAATATTGTGTCAATCAATGATGAAGTGAAGGCAGCTCCGAGCAGGAATGACAGAGATATGCCTCTCAAAGACCGACCACCATTCACAAATAAAGAAGAACTGATAAGCATGTACCCAGAATGCTTTGACGATACAGTCGGGTGTTTTGTGAAATGTTGATACCATATAACAGTCGACCCCAATACCAAACCAATTGTTCACCCACCTTGCCGCATTCCTCTAGAACTAAAAGAGAAGCTGAAGGCAGAGTTGGACAGAATGGAAAAAAAAAGAAATAATCACCAAAGTGACATGACCAACAGACTGGGTGAATTCAATTGTAATAAAAAAAAACCCAATGGTACCCTACGGATATGCCTCGACCCAAGGGATCTTAACTAGGCATTAAAAAGAAATCACACCATCATTAGCTGGATCCAAGATATTCAGCAAACTGGATGCCAGTAATGGGTACTGGAATGTAGAGATAGACAAAGAATCGTCCATGCTCACTACCTTCAACACACCATTTGGCAGATACCGATTCAACCGACTCCCATTTGGATTGAAGGTGAGCCAAGATGTTTTCCAGCGCCAAATAGATGAGACCTACCAAGGCTGCAAGGGAGCAATTGGGATAGCAGACGACATCCAAGTGCATGGCAAGGATGAAATCACACGTGACTTCAATTTACATGAAGCCATGGAGAAAACCTGACAAGCAGGTATCAAACTCAATGCAGACAAATATGTGATAAAAGCAAAGGAGTGCAAATTCTTTGGAATTATATACTCTTCAGAGGGAGTGAAACCAGACCCCGCTAAAGTGGAAGCCATCAGAGACATCAAAGAACCCAAAGATAAGAAGGAACTCAGGAGCTTCCTGGGACTCATCCATGATGATATATCAGTGGAGAATGGAATCCTGATGGCTGGATCCCGAATAATTATACCTAAATCAATACAAAAAGAGATTCTTGACAAGATTCACCAAGGGCATCTAGGAATGGAGAAATGCAAGCTCCGAGCCTAGTCAGCTGTATATTGGGTAGGCATGTACAAAGACATAGAAAATATAGTTTCTACATGCCACATCTGTCAAAAGTACAGAAATTCACAACAAAAGGAGGAAATGATATCCAGTGATATCCCTAGAAGGCCATGGCAAGCTATTGGAGTAGATCTGTTCACAGAGAGCCAAGAATGGTATTTGATAATGGTCTGCTACTACTCACAAATTTCCGTTTGTGAGAAAAGTGAAAGACCTGAGAGCCAAAACAATCACTACAGTGGCTCGAGGACTTCTAGCAGAGCAATGAATACCAGAGCAGATCATATGTGACAATAGAACCCAGTTCACATTGCAAGAATTCAAAAAGCTAGCCGATGAGTATGGGTTCAATATTACAACTTCATCTCCACACTACCCCAAAGGTCATGGATTTATAGAAAGACAGGTGCAGACAGTGAAGAGAACACTAGTCAAATGCAGAGAGACTAAGGAAGACACACACCTGGCACTTCTGTCCCTACGAGTGACACCACTGAGGGCTGACATGAAATCCCCAGCAGAAATGCTGAATGGCAGGAAGTACAAAACCACCCTGCCAACTAAGATTCAACCTCCTATTGACCAGGAAGAGACAAGGGCAAAGCTAGCAGCCACTCAAGAACAATTACAGATATATTACAACAAACATGCATAATACTTACCTGAGATACTTGGAGGTCAACATATGCATACTCAAGATCCCATAACTGAAACATGGATCCTAGCACAAGTGTATAATAGAAACAGAATCTGGTAGGCAACTGAGACGCAATAGGGCCCACATCCGCCCAACACCAAAGCTGTCGAGGATAACGTGTACAACACCTGCCACATCAGTGACAACATTCACAGAATCATCACCCCAAAGAGCACCAACCACTCATCAGCAGCCCAACAACACACCTCAGACACCAGTGCAGAGCACAAGATCCACCAGATTGAGATTGAACATTCTACCACCGGTTCGATACCGTTAAAGAGAAAAGAAAAAGAAAAAGAAAAGATAAATAACTAATTCTGCTAGATTACAAAGCAGAAAACCACTTGAGTGGACAGAATAATCTCATGGTTTCTGCTGCAGGATTGCCACCCTTGTGCTGACAATCCATTAGAGCAAGGGAGATTACTTATATTTTTTCTTCACTGTCAAAAGACCCCTTTATTTTTTTCAAGAAGAAGGGATGTTACACATTCATATCCATGTGTATACGTAGGTATACGTATGTATGAATGCATCCTCACTATTGGCACTATTTGTTAGTAAACAGTATGAGCTGCGTCAAAGGCGGATATGTGTATCACTCTGCTGTATATTGACAGTTCATAACAGGTTAAGCAAAATAAACACGTAAAACAATAACAATGCCTTCATTGAGTTGTCTATCATCCCATCAAGAATGAAACAATGCATAACAAGTGGAAAAGTCGAACAGCCCCTGGTCATCAGCCATTGTTTTTGTGCAGAAGAAAGACAGCACAGTGAGATGCTGCGTAGATTAAAGAGCGCTCAATGAAGTGACAGTTAAGGATGCATATCCTCTGCCGAGAATTGATGACACGCTTGATGCTTTGGTGGGGGCTCGGTAGTTCTCTACCTTGGATATGAAAGCCAGATACCATCAAATCAAGGTTGCCGAAAAAGATAGGGAAAAGACTGTATCTTCGTACGGACGGGTTTGTAGCAGTTCAATGTGATGCCATTCGGCTTGTGTAACGCCCCTGCAACTTTCGAGCGTCTTATGGACCGGGTACTGGAGGGCCTACACTGGCAGGCCGCCCTCATCTATTTTGAAGACGTCATAGTGTTTGGTCGAACATTTGATCAAGAACTGGAGAGGTTATCGGGGGTATTTGAGTGGTTTTGAACTGCAAA
Organism: Octopus sinensis; assembly: GCF_006345805.1. Lineage (NCBI taxonomy): Eukaryota > Metazoa > Mollusca > Cephalopoda > Octopoda > Octopodidae > Octopus > Octopus sinensis. The sequence continues at coordinate 74,145,959 of NC_043000.1, read as the reverse complement.
CTTCAAGTTGAATGCAAAGAAGTGCTGTCTGTTCCAGAAGGAAGTAAGATACCTGGGACACATTGTGGGCGAAGACGGTGTCCGTACTGACCCAGAGAGGGTGGCCGCCATGAAGGATTGGCTGGTCCCTCCTTGTGTAAAGGAGTTGAGTTTCTTTGGACTGTGTACCTATTACAGGCTCTTTGTAAAAGACTTTGCTACAGTGGCTGCACCATTGCACAAGCTACTGGGGAAGAGCCAAAGGTTTGAGTGGACTGCCATGACACAGGGCGCTTTTGATGGACTCAAACAGGTGCTAGTGAGTTCTCCGGTGTTGCCATATCCAGACCTAAGCAAGCCTTTCTTACTGGACTGTGATGCTAGTAGCCATGGTATTGGAGGAGTACTGTCTCAGAGGAAGGGCGACAAGGAATATGTGGTGGCATATTACAGTAAAAAGCTTAGTCCACCCGAGTGAAACTACTGTGTAACCCGTAAGGAGCTTTTGGCGGTGATGAAGAGTGTTGACTTTTTCCATCCGTACCTGTATGGTTCCCACTTTACTATCAGAACGGACCATGCGGCACTCAAGTGGCTGAGGACACTACAGAACCTGGAGGGACAATTAGCATGCTGGCTAGGGAAACTGGACCAACACAACTATGAGGTACAGCACCGTCCGGGGCGGGTACATGGTAATGCTGACAGTTTGAGTTGTCGTCCTTGTGAACCGGACTGCAAGCATTGTGCAGGAAGAGAAGAGCACGGTAAAAAGTGCAAAAATACTACAGTGACTGGATATGTAGCAACTGGAAAAGTACAGAAGAGACAGATGGAAGATACCGACTTGGGGCCAGTAGCAGAGTGGCTGCAGCAGGAAGCAGCCAAACCATCTTGGCAGGAGGTATCCAGGTCCAACCCTGAAACTAAGAGCTACTGGAGCCAGTGGGACCTTCTTCGTCTGAACGACGGGCTGCTTGAGAGGTGCTGGGAGACACCCAATGGCCTGAATAAGTATTAGCAATTGGTGATACCCAAGAAGATGAGACCCGAGCTGCTGGAAGAAGCTCAAAACCAAATTACAAGTGGACATCTGGGGGTAAAGAAAACGTTGAATCGGCTGCGGCACAGATTCTATTGGACAGGCATGCATCAGGACGTCCAGGAATGGTGTCGATCTTGTGATGTATGCTGCGCCAAGAAGGGACCGAGGAAGCAGGAGACCACCGGCTATACACCTGCAAAGCTGATGTTGGGCCATGAAGTAAAGCTCACAGTTGATCTGTTGATGGGAAGACCACCGCGGAAGGAGCTACCCAGGGAAACCTCCAGCTATGTGAAACATCTGCAAGAGACGCTGTCTGAGGTACACCAAGTTAAAGAGGCTCTGAAATTTTTGGGTGAGGTGATGAAGCATTGGCATGACACCAGGGCTAGTGAGGTCGACTTTAAGGAGGGTGATGAAGTGTGGTTTCATAACACCCGGCGGAAGAGAGAGCAGTCTCCGAAGCTGTAGAGTCCATGGGAGGGACTTTACACCGTGATGAATCGCCTGTCCGATGTGACGAACCGGATTCGAGAAGGCAGGAGGTCTTCTCCAAAAATTGTGCAGTACCATGGGTCTTGCCAGTTCAGCTGGAGCAGGCCTTCAGGGGTTGGGCCCACCTGTTAAGAAAGTCGTCAGGAGTTACAAATGTTGTGTGCTTTTGTCGCGACGACAAAACTCTAGAGAAGGGGTAGTGATACGAACGCTTGAAAAAAAATGAAGACAAATGAAAGAAGCATTATCTCCCTTTTTGCCAATGGCTGGAGGGCTTCGTATATCCGGGTGTCGCTGAGGTGCGAGGGACAGTTGGAGAGGGAGACCGGAACGGAACGCCTGGCAATGGAACGAGTGGAAAACTGAACGACTGGCAAGGAGGTAGCAGGATGCTACGCATGGGCTGAGGAAAGAAGAAAGTGTCACCGGTAAATGTGTTTTAAGGGGAACAAACTTTGTGTTGTTAAATGTTTTAGTAAAGATGAGAAGACTTTGTGGTGTTGAATGTTTAAAAAAAAGAAAGAAAAAACCCTGTGACGTTAAGAAAGAAAAAAAGAACTGAGTTGTTGACTGCTTTTAAAAGAAGGGAAAAGTAAAAAAGAAAAGAAAGAAAAAGGACTGTGCTAAATGTTTTGAGAAACGAACTTTGTGTTTAAAACAAAAGAAAAAGGAAAAGAACTTTGTGTTGTTAAATGTTAAATGTTTTTTTAAGGAACTAAGGAAAGAAAAAAAAAGGGATCTTTTCCTTTTGATGGACGGAATTTTCTAGTTAACTAAACAATTTGAAACTTCGTATACTGGTAGAATGTGTCAAAAGAAAACATTATTGTAAACAAAATTGAAAACAAAATTGTAATTTGTAAGTTTAACGTAGTTTAATTCTTCGAATTTTATAGAAAACTCCGTCCATCAAAAGGAAAAGATACCAAAAAAGAACTTTCCTAAGAATTGTTGAATGTTTTGTTAAAAAAACAAACTTTGACAACGCAACGCCTGTGTGTTATTTTTGTTATTGTTGTTGGCTCTACTGGCTGCGTTTCGCTGCTCCCCCCATTCGGAGTGAATTCCTGCTTTACTGAGCGTCGTCGCACGCGAGCTTCTCGGGGCTAGCAAACTGCGAGCTGTTTGTGTGAGGACCCGTGGTGGCATCGTTGGCCTGCGTGCGGCGTAACAATATGTTCCAATGTATGTGTATATATATCTACTTGAACTTATTGTTTAATTGTGTTTATTTATGTATTTTACACGTGTACATAGTATATACACTTTGCTTATGCATGTATATGTGTGTATATATGTGTAGCGGGTATGATTCTTGGCCACTACTTCTGGTCTGATCTGAGGGTAGCCCTTGAAAGGACGGTTATCGCAATTAGATCCGATCCAAGAATAGTCCTAAAAAGGACTGTTATCGCAATTAGATCGGATCTGAGAGTAGTCCTAAAAAGGACTGTTATCGCAATTAGATCGGATCTGAGAGTAGTCCTAAAAAGGACTGTTATCGCATTCAGATCAGACTTGAATTAGCCCTGAAAAGGACTGTGGTCGTAATCAGCAAAACTGGACAGACGAAAACAGTAGTTGAAGTGACGAGCAGACAAGAGGTGTAAGTTTATCCAGCGATTTATTTCAGGCGTGAAATAGCAGTACAAAGGTTCGAGGCGGCGTGAGTGACGAGCGTGGCAGGCGAGAGGGACACGATTTACATCAGTCGAGTGCCAAAAAGCCAACTGCTTTTTCTTTATTCACCATTTCTGTTCAACAAATACAGACAACACAATCACGAATGATTTTTACATAATTATGCATTTGGCGTCAGTTAAAAATTTAATGATGATTATACATTTTCGGATGACAAGACATTCAACTAGACAATGGGGCGGGTCTACGGACCCCACGAACCCCGCCACGACACTTGACCTTATGTTTTTTTTCTCTTTTTTCCTTTTCGGCCTATCTCGTATTCATGAGGGACCTTTTACTCACAACATTCTTCCGCCTTTCATTGAACACTTTCTTACTCAGGCCCCTCCTCTCTAGTTCTATTTGTCTTTTCAGGTGGAATTTAAAATATTCCACCAGACTAGAACCAGAGATGAAGTCGCCTGTTATCATTCCTTTCATCCTTGTCTTCCATACTACCTGTTTCGCAGTTGAAACCACATAGAGAAAACAATTCTTACCTTCTTTCGTTAAGAAATCCGGTGGGCTGATTTTTACAATGGATTCAGTCGATAGCTGTACTCCTCCTCCACTTGACAACAGTTGTTCGGCAAAAACTCACATATCTGCCACCTCCGAACACTGCACGATCGCGTGCAAGACGGTTTCCCTGTCTTGCCCACACCTCGGACAGGTCGGGCTGACTTGGCCACCGTGCCTTGAGAGTTTGTCCCGAACAATTAAGGCTCCTCGGTAACACTGCCAAGCCAAGGACTTCTGAAAAGGGTCCTCGGCCCGAATATACGTTGGAACAGACTGGCCAGCTGATTATCGTCGAAACTTAGGGTTTCTTCTAACGTATCATCGCAACCGGCCTCTACAAACCCTCTATAGAAAACAGCGGTAGAACCACTGCCGCAGGCATTGCCCGAGCGACGGAATAGTCGGAGTGCCTTGCGACACTCCGTGTACCATGAACCCAACTTCGATCTGCGATTATACCAGGCTTCCCGTCCACCAAAACTGGTGAACTTGGGAAACATCTGTTTCGCCAACGGAGACCACACCCGTTCACCATCCAGATAGAGCCACAGATGCCTTAACCTCAGCGCATTTCTGCGCATCATTATCCACGGCATCCCTGGTCCACCCTTTAACGGTTTTTGACAACAAATAGAGCGTCTCACAAGTGGTTTCGAGCCCTTCCACAAGAAGTGAAAGAGCTGTCTTTCCAGCTTGGTCAACCACGAATCCGGGCAAGGCACGACGGCAAGGCGGTAGGTGATCACCGATGCGATAAACACATTGGCTACCTCCGCCCTTCCTTTCAGGGATAACCACCGCCAAGACCAGGTCTTGGCTACTGCAGCCACCCTGCTCGATACCTCGCCTCAGTTCTCTATTTGGAGGTCTGATCCGAACCAAACCCCGAGCAACTTAATCGGGCCCTCGTCCAACGTCCCACGACGCTGTCTGGAGGCATCGACTTGCCTCTCCAGGTGCCGAGCTGCAAGCCGACTGACTTTTCACGATTAACTTTTGCTCCTGTCACCGTCTCGTATACCTCTATGGCCTTGCCTACTTTACGTAGGAGGTCAACTTCGGTCACGATGATAGTGATGTCATCCGCGTACGCCGAAACCGACTTTCCACGACCTGGCTGCCTCGGGATGCCACTCAGCTTTCGCAGTAGCGGCTCAATAGCCACTACATACAAAAGCGGGGAGGGTGGGCATCCTTGACGAACCGAGCATTTGACTCTGAACGGCTTAGAAATAAAGCCGTTCACCCGAACTACCGAGTCGACGTTATCGTACATTTCAATGATCCACCCGAGGAAGCCAAGACCCAGACCGAACTGAGCCAGAACGGACACCAGGTAATGATGGTCGACCCTATCGAAGGCTTTTGATTGGTCTAAATGGACCACTGCCCCTCCCTTGCCGGGATCACTATTAATTCCCTCTATAGTGTATCTAATTAGATGGAGATTATCCTGAATGGACCTGCCTAGTACGGCACACGTTTGTGCCTTCCCTATTAGTCCATCCGCGACATGCGCCAATCTGTTCGATAACACTTCGGCCAAAATGTTCAGCTCCGCATTAAGCAGAGTGATGGGCCTAAAATTATCAATGACATACCCCTTGTTTTGGTCCTTCCTGACTAGTGTCACCACTCCCCGACGCACAGATCTGGGAATAAACCCATTCCGTTGCCAGTTCGCGTAGACGTTCGCCAGTAAGTCCCCGAACAAGTCCGGCATACTCTTGTAAAGCTCGTAGGGTAGACAATCCAGTTCCGGCGCCTTACCTGCACCGCAGTTAGCCATGGCCTCTATTACTTTCCCAGGCGTGATCCGCTCCTCACTACACTTCGCGTCCCGCTCTGAGAGGCGCGGAAGCTCGTCGAGGAGGTCCGTTAGGCCCCTCCTCCAATCCGGTCCGCCACTCCCCCCTAAGAGCTGGGCGAAGTGGTCCTGAAAAGCCTCGCACATCTCCTCGGGCTCGTCTATCAACTTACCCTGTTGGTTCGTCAAAGATCGAATTGTAGCATCGTTGCCACGTTGGGCTTCCACCAGTCGGGCCCATCCTGCGGCCTTGATTCCTTCGCTCCCCATTGCAAGTTGTCTAACCCTGACAATGCAACCCATGTGTTTGGCTTCGAAGTGCTGGTTTAAAACCAGCCTCTTGACCTTCACCTGAGCCGCAGTGCCAGTTCGCATTGCTTCCTCTAAGTCCTTAACTAGTGCTGATTCCTTTCTAGCCTCTCTAGCTACTAGATCTATACTATACCTAATAGACTCGTATCTGATGGCTCGCTTGAGGGAATACCACTATTTGTCGTTAATAATGGATCCGGTCATGGCCCTCTGAATCATTAACCTAATCCTGTCACTGTACTCCTTAATCGCCAAAAGGGACGTATTAAATTTCCAGTAACCAGGACCTCTATTCGTCTTATCTATGTCTAGCCTACAGGTGACCATCTTGTGGTCACTGGAGCTGACCATGTGGAGCTGTGGACTCTTAGCTAGTTTTCTATCCACTTTTCTAATTAGTATCCTGTCTATGTATGACTTGGAAGATCCGTCGCTGCTTGACCATGTCCACAATGGAGCGTTCGGATGTTCCAGTCTATATGGATCTACCAGCTCGAAACGTCTTAGTAAATCCTGGAAGCAAGCATTTCCTTCCTATCTGTACGCGAGCCCTCACAGTCTACCCGCGCATCGCAGATTGTGTTGAAGTCTCCTAAAATTACTAAGGGGTGCGATGTACTCAGAAACTTTCCAAGGTTCCGAAAATAATCACTTTGTTCCCCTTGACTGTGGGGTGCGTAAATCGCAACCAGCCTGATTGTCTTACGACTACTGAACGTCAAATCAACGACGACCAGTCTACCTTCTGGATCTGAAAAAATCAACTTTTTCTCAGAAACCCGGTTCTTTTTACACTGGACCAACACACCGCTTCCGCCGGACGAACGGCTTGGAGAGATAATTCCCTCGTAACCGCCGAGCAGCGGGAGCATATCTCTTTGCCCCTTTAATCAGGTTTCTGTGGCAACAACATCTAAATCTCGTGACCTGATGTCATTTAGGAGGCGCCCTTGCTTCCAGTTCGACATCAGGCCACGTACATTTATACACCCTACATATATACGAGACATCACCTACCTTTTAGTTGTTTTTCTTTTCTGTTGGTCATGGGGGGAAGTCCGCTCGTGAAGGTCGAGTCGCGGACCATTAATGTCCCCCGGTCACTCCTCTCTTATAATATTAAAATTCATCCTGTCCATTTTGTAAACATCGACATTTTTGGGGAGTACCCTATGTGTCTGGATTTTGTGTGCCGTTGATATATCGTCTATTTGTTTTGTTAACCTGTCATTTGCTTTGTTTATAGAGACGAATACTGTCTCGATTTCTATTATTTTCTTTTTTGGGGCTTTGTGGGGGTGATGGGGAGGACAGCGGGGAGTATGATGGGGGGAACACGGGGAGTAGTTTGGGAGGGAAGGGAATTGCTCGGCACTGGGGGGTGGGGGTGGTTCGGGTTGGGCTGGGGGTCTTCTCTTTTTTTCTTTTTTTTGTGGTTGGGTGGGGTAGATTTTCCCCCTGTGTGTTTGTTTTCTTTTTGTTTGTACATGGGATGGGTGGGTTTACGTCATCGTTCTTTCTTTTGGGTGTTTTCTTTTGCCTCACCAGCGTGAAGGCATTTTCATCTTCCTTTTGTTTTGTTCCCTCCGTCTCTTTGCTCTTCTTCTGCCCTTCTTTTATCTTCCTCTTTCTTGCGGGTGGGGCATTCCACACGGATGTGGCCCTTTTCGCCACAGTCGTAGCATCTCGGCTTTCGCCCCTCCACCACCACCCGCAAGTTTATTTCCTCGTCGAAATTGATGTTCTCCGGGACCTCTTCCAGAGTTTCTGGGGCCGCCTGTACTGTTATTTGCAGCGTCTAGCCTCTCCAGTTTTCTTTTTGGATCTTAGTGATGTTTATTACATTTATTTTCTTTTCCAGCCCTATTAATAGGGCTGAAAATAACCACTTCAATTCTATTTCTGGGGGAATATCTTCTATCCGTATTTTGGATGTTCTTCGCCCCAGATATGAAGGTAGAAGGATTATGTCGCTGGTTTTGATCGGGGTTAGTGAATGCTTTTTAGCCATTTCTTCCTCTTTGAAGTACACCGCTATTGTGGCGTACTTTTTCCCCCACCTCACGTAGTCTACATCGCGCCATATTGGTTGAAGGCATTTTTCCGCCTGTTCCTTCGACACTTTCTCAATTTTCTTTTCTTTTATAATATATGATTTATATATTATTATTCTTTTTAGAGTACTGTCTTTAATTTCTTGTGGGAGGGTTGCTTTTATATTGTTCCTCTCCCTTGTGAACATAGTTTTATAATTTTCGAAATCGATCTCTTCCATTTTGATTTCTTCAGTTTTTCTTCCAGCGGCGGCTGCGAAGATGTAAGTTTTTGTTTCACTTTTTCCTTTGGAAGGCGAACCTTCACTAACTTTGTCTGTTTTCACAGCTTCACCAGAAAGCGAACCTTCAGCAACTTTGGCTGTTTTCACAGCTTTACCAGAAGGCGGACCTTCAACAACTTTCAATTTGGGCGAGTCTATTACAGTTTCTTTTAAAGACGAACTTTTAACAACTTTCAATGTAGGCGAACCTACTACAGTTTCTCTAGAAGGCGAACCTTCGTCAGATAGTGTTTCAAACATTTTTTCAGACAAAATATTTTCTTTGTTCATTTTCAAAAATTTTTTTTTTGTTTTTTGTGTTATGTTATGCTACAACGCACAGCACTTTCCCCTCCTTACGGAGGGGAATAACAATATTTTTCTGGTTAAACACCAGACGTTCAAAGTTCAAACAGCAATTTTCAACAAAAGTTCAACACTTACAGATTCGTTCTCAAAATATTAAAAAACAGACAGATAAATAACTCACCGCAGTATATCATGTGCCCAAAAGCCAACTGCTTTTTCTTTATTACCCATAAAGGGCTACACAGAGAGGACAAAACAATCACGAATGATTTTTACATTAAAATGCGTTTTGGGGTCGATTAAAAATTGGATGATAATTATACAATTTTCGAATGATGATACAATTACTTGGACAAATTTACAAATGGAGTGGGACGGGTCTACGGACCCCACGATCCCCGCCACGACACATGACCATATGTTTTTTTCTTTTTCTTTTACGGCCTATCTCGTATTTATGAAGGACCTTTTATTCACCACATTTTTCCACCTTTCATCAAACACTTTCTTACTCAGGCCCCTCCTCTCTAGTTCTATTTGTCTTTTCAGGTGGAATTTAAAATATTCCACCAGACTAGAACCAGAGATGAAGTCGCCTGTTATCATTCCTTTCATCCTTGTCTTCCATACTACCTGTTTCGCAGTTGAAACCACAGAGAGAAAACAATTCTTACCTTCTTTCGTTAAGAAATCCGGTGGGCTGATTTTTACAATGGATTCAGTCGATAGCTGTACTCCTCCTCCACTTGACAACAGTTGTTCGGCAAAAACTCACATATCTGCCACCTCCGAACACTGCACGATCGCGTGCAAGACGGTTTCACTGTCTTGCCCACACCTCGGACAGGTCGGGCTGACTTGGCCAACCGTGCCTTGAGAGTTTGTCCCGAACAATTAAGGCTCCTCGGTAACACTGCCAAGCCAAGAACTTCTGAAAATTATCCAGGGTCCTCGGCCCGAATATACGTTGGAACAGACTGGCCAGCTGATTATCGTCGAAACCTAGGGTTTCTTCTAACGTATCATCGCAACCGGCCTCTACAAAACCTCTATAGAAAACAGCGGTAGAACCACTGCCGCAGGCGTTGCCCGAGCGACGGAATAGTCGGAGTGCCTTGCGACACTCCGTATACCATGTATCCAACTTCGATCTGCGATTATACCAGGCTTCCCGTCCACCAAAACTGGTGAACTTGGGAAACATCTGTTTCGCCAGCGGAGACCATACCCGTTCACCATCCAGATGGAGCCACAAATGCCTTAACCTCAGCGCATTTCTGCGCATCATTAGCCTCGGCATCCCTAGTCCACCCTTTAACGGTTTTTGACAACAAATAGAGCGTCTCACGAGTGGTTTCCAGCCCTTCCACAAGAAGTGAAAGAGCTGTCTTTCCAGCTTGGTCAACCACGAATCCGGACAAGGCATGACGGCAAGGCGGTAGGTGATCACCGATGCGATAAACACATTGGCTACCTCCGCCCTACCTTTCAGGGATAACCACTGCCAAGACCAGGTCTTGGCTACTGCAGTGATGTTTACAGCAGTGATGTTTAGCCAGTGTCCAATAGAATGGCAGGTAGGTAGCTTTTGTCCAATGAAAGGTCAGGCAAGTCGCTGGGGGTAGTTGCTTTGTTTTTTCTGGTGATGGCAGATGTATTTCCGGTGTCCGTGCAAGTTACTTCCGGTGACTGTACATAGCTCTCTGCCAGATCTTTTGTACAACAAAAGAGCGACAAATCGTACAGTGATGAGTCAGAGAAAAGAAAATATATATATATATTAACAGATAAAAATGAACTACAAAATGATGAATGAGTCTGTTGGATTTGGGTTGGTCTGCCTGTGGATTGCGTGACAAAAAGTCCCACGGGCAGAGAAACTACCGGTAATAAATAATGTTTGTAATAAATAATGTTTTTCGTGACAATGACAACATGAGCAAATGGTGCAGGAAAGATTAGAAACAAACAATATAGGAATGTTTCGCAAGAAGCATGCTTGTGAAACTCGGTTTTAACGATATTTCACGTATTGTGCCAACTTGGCGGGCCAATGGACACGTCGTCCACTTCTTGTGACTGGAGATGAAACAGGTGGTTTGCTGGGAATGCAAGCTGCTGGAGTTTCTGGCGTAGAAACCGTAATCGTGTCCATGATGGCTTTTTTTAATCTGTCCACACTGACAGAATTCTGTTTACCATTTTGATCGATGACAAAATATTTTGGGTGTGTTTCTAGGACACGGTAAGGGCCAGAATATGGAGGTTGAAGATTAGTGGAGATGGTGTCATTTCTAACAAAAACGTGCGTCCAATCACTAATGTCTGCAGGTACATGTGTGTTCGTGTTTTGTTGGCGGGTGCTCGCAGGGGCAAGGTGAGACATGTATTGACGAAGTCGGTGTACGTATGATCCTGGGTCTGGAACGTCCTGAGGAGAGATGGGAGCAACCATCTGACCAGGTGCCGTACACTAATTCTGCAGGTGTGTGTCCAAATTGTTCCTTAACGGTGGAACGGATGCCAAGAAGGATGAGTGGCAGGTATTCAAACCAATGGGTCTTGTCTGGGTACGCCTTTATTGCAGCTTTCAATTGACGATGGAATCTTTCCACAAGACCATTAGCTTGCGGGTGATAAGCTGTTGTGCGGATGTGTTTACATCCTAACAGACGAGTCAGTTCCCTGAAGAGATGGGAATCAAATTGGCGTCCTCTGTCCGTTGTTATATTCGCTGGGGCGCCATTACGTGATACCCAGTGTAAAACCAAAGTTTTAGCCACCGTTTCCGCTGAGGTATCACTTATAGAAAAACGATCAATGCAGGTGAGCAAGTGAGTGCAGTTCTGTGATGATGGTAAAGGTCCGACGATGTCGATATGCACATGCTGAAAACGTGCATCAGGTTGCGCGAATGTGCCGAGTGGCGTTTTGATGTGTCTGTGGACTTTGGATTTCTGGCAGGCAATGCAGCTCCTGGACCAGTCGCACACGTCATTGTTAATGTTGGTCCACACAAAACGAGCAGAAATGAGTTTCTGTGTAGCCCGGATTCCCGGCTGAGACAAACAGTGTAATTAGTGGAGATGGTGTCATTTCTAACAAAAACGTGCGTCCAATCACTAATGTCTGCAGGTACATGTGTGTTCGTGTTCTGTTGGCGGGTGCTCGCAGGGGCAAGGTGAGACATGTATTGACGAAGTCGGTGTACGTATGATCCTGGGTCTGGAACGTCCTGAGGAGAGATGGGAGCAACCATCTGACCAGGTGCCGTACACTTGTTGTCGATGCATCTGTGGTACGTACGGTCGTTCATGACCAGTAGAAATGTCGCACCAAATTTGTCCCGGAGAAGAACGAATGGGAACTTGCTGAAACTTGAGGGATGGCGAATCTCGGAGTTTGATAAACTCTTCGTCAGTCTCTTGGTCAGCTGCAATTTGATGAAGGTCGATGCCTGAATCCACATGTATTGCATTCAGCTGGATTCGGGACAGAGCGTCAGCTGCTACGTTGTCTGATCCCTTGATATGCCGAATATTGGTTGAATATTGGGAGACAAAGTCCAAGTGGCGAAGTTCTCTCGGTGAATGTCGATCCGGTTTGGTACGGAACGCATAAACTAGTGGTTTATGGTCCGTGTAGATTACGAAATCCGATCCTTCGAGCATGTGACGAAAATGCTTCACTGAAAGGTAGGTTGCCAAGAGTTCACGGCCGAACGTACTATATTTGGTTTTAGTGGGTTGCAACCGCTTAGAAAAGAAGGATAAGGGTTGCCAAACGTCGTCGACATATTGTTGCAAAACGCCTCCAACCCCCATGTCTGATGCGTCCACTAGCAGCGAAAGAGGAGCGCCAGACCTGGGGAAAACGAGCATGGAAGCGTTTGCCAGCATTTCTTTCAGACCGTTGAAAGATGTTAATTCTTCCTCGTTCAACGTTATGTCTTCATTTTTCCGAGTCCGGTTGCGAAGAAGGTCCGTGAGGAGTCGGGCTGCGTCAGCACAATGAGGGATGAAACGCCTATAAAAATGAACCAAACCGAGGAATTCACGTAGTTTCCGAAGTGATGTAGGTGCTGGAAAATTGCGGATAGCGTCTACTTTCTCAGGAAGTGGACGAATACCGTCTTTATCAATCATGTGCCCGAGAAAGGACAGTGAAGGAACGCCGAGAACGCACTTGCTTGGGTTGATGATGATGCCGTACTCGGCCAAACGTTGGAACAGAAGATCCAA
>NC_043000.1:74093249-74128249 GCF_006345805.1 Octopus sinensis | reverse complement strand
GGAACATCCGAACCCTCCATTGTAGACATGGTCAAATAGCGACGGATCTATCAAGTCATACATAGACAGGATATTAATTAGAAAAGTAGATAAGAAACTAGCTAGGAGTCCACAGCTCCACATGGTCAGCTCCAGTGACCACAAGATGGTCACCTGTAGGCTAGACATAGATAAGACGAATAGAGGTCCTGGTTACTGGAAACTTAATACGTCCCTTTTGGCGATTAAGGAGTACAGTGACAGGATAAGGTTAATGATTCAGAGGGCTTTGACCGGAACCATAATTAACAACAAATGGTGGTATGCCCTCAAGCGAGCCATCAGATATGAGTCCATTAGATATAGTATAGATCTAGTAGCTAGAGAGGCTAGAAGGGAATCAGCACTAGTTAAGGACTTAGAGGAAGCAATGCGAACTGGCACGGCAGCCCAGGTGAAGGTCAAGAGACTGGTTTTGAACCAGCACCTCGAAGCCAAACACATGGGTTGCATTGTCAGGGCTAGACAACGTGCAATGGGGAGCGAAGGAATTAATGCCGCAAGATGGGCCCGAGTGGTGGAAGCCCAACGTGGCAACGATGCCACAATTCGATCTTTGACGAACCAACAAGGTAAGTTGATAGACGAGCCCGAGGAGATGTGTGAAGCTTTTCAGGACCACTTCGCCCGGCTCTTTGGGGGGAGCGGCGGACCGGATAGGAGGAGGGACCTAACGGACCTCCTTGACGGGCTACCGCGCCTCTCGGAGCAGGACGCGAAGTGTATTGAGGAGCCGATCACGCCTGGGGAAGTAATAGAGGCCATGGCTGACTGCGGCGCGGGTAAGGCGCCAGGACTGGATGGTCTACCCTACGAGCTTTATAAAAGTATGCCGGACTTGTTCGGGGACTTACTGGCGAACGTCTACGCGAACTGGCAGCAGAATGGGTTTATTCCCAGATCTGGGCGCCGGGGAGTGGTGACACTAATCAGGAAGGACTCGGACAAGGGGTATGTCATTGATAATTTTAGGCCCATCACTCTGCTTAACGCAGAGCTGAAGATTTTGGCCAAAGTGTTATCGAACAGATTGGCGCGTGTCGCGGATGGACTAATAGGGAAGGCACAAACGTGTGCCGTACCTGGCAGGTCCATTCGGGATAATCTCCATCTAATTAGATACACTATAGAGGGAATTAATAGCGATCCCGGCAAGGGAGGGGCAGTGGTCCATTTAGACCAATCAAAAGCTTTCGATAGGGTCAACCATCATTACCTGGTGTCTGTTCTGGCTCAGTTCGGCCTGGGTCTTGGCTTCCTCAGGTGGATCATCGAAATGTACGATAACGTCGACTCGGTAGTTCGGGTGAACGGCTTTATTTCTAAGCCGTTCAGAGTCAAATGCTCGGTTCGTCAAGGATGCCCACCCTCCCCGCTTTTGTATGTAGTGGCTCTCGAGCCGCTGCTGCGAAAACTGAGTGGCATCCCGAGGCAGCCAGGTCGTGGAATGTCGGTTTCGGCGTACGCGGATGACATCACTATCATCGTGACTGAAGTGGACCTCCTACGTAAAGTAGGCAAGGCCATAGAAGTTTACGAGACGGTGACAGGAGCAAAAGTTAATCGCGAAAAGTCAGTCGGCTTGCAGCTCGGCACCTGGAGAGGCAAGTCGATGCCTTCAGACAGCGTCGTGGGACGTTGGACGGAGGGTCCGATTAAGTTGCTCGGGGTTTGGTTCGGACCAGACCTCCAAATAGAGAAGAACTGGAGCGAGGTATCGAGCAGGGTGGCTGCAGTAGCCAAGACCTGGTCTTGGCGGTGGTTATCCCTGAAAGGTAGGGCGGAGGTAGCCAATGCGTTCATCGCATCGGTGATCACCTACCGCCTTACCGTCGTGCCTTGTCCGGATTCGTGGTTGACCAAGTTGGAAAGACAGCTCTTTCACTTTTTGTGGAAGAACTCGAAACCACTTGTGAGACGCTCTGTTTGTTGTCAAAAACCGTTAAAGGGTGGACTAGGGATGCCGTGGCTAATGATGCGCAGAAATGCGCTGAGGTTAAGGCATCTGTGGCTCCATCTGGATGGTGAACGGGTGTGGTCTCCGTTGGCGAAACAGATGCTTCCCAAGTTCACCAGTTTTGGTGGACGGGAAGCCTGGTATAATCGCAGATCGAAGTTGGATACATGGTATACGGAGTGTCGCAAGGTACTCCGACTATTCCGTCGCTCGGGCAATGCCTGCGGCAGTGGGTCTACCGCTGTTTTCTATAGAAGGTTTGTAGAGGCCGGTTGCGATGATACGTTAGGGGAAACCCTAGGTTTCGACGATAATCAGCTGGCCAGTCTGTTCCAACGTACATTTGGGCCGAGGACCCTGGATAATTTTCAGAAGTCCTTAGCTTGGCAGTGTTACCGAGGAGCCTTACCTGTTCGGGATAAACTCGCAAGGCACGGTGGCCAAGTCAGCCCGACCTGTCCGCGGTGTGGGCGAGACAGGGAAACCGTCTCGCACGCGGTCGTGCAGTGCTCGGAAGTGGCAGACATGTGGGTTTTTGCCGAACAACTGTTGTCAAGTGGAGGAAGAGTACAGCTATCGACTGAATCCATTGTAAAAATTGACCCACCGAATTTCTTAACGAAAGAAGGTAAGAATTGTTTTCTCTCTGTGGTTTCAATTGCGAAACAGGCAGTATGGAAGACGAGGATGAAAGGGGTGATAGCAGGCAACTTCATCTCTGGTTCTAGTCTGGTGGAACATTTTAAATTCCACCTAAAAAGACAAATAGAACTAGAGAGGAGGGGCCTGAGTAAGAAAGTGTTCGATGAAAGATGGAAGAATGTTGTGAGTAAAAGGACCCTCATGAATGCGAGGTAAGCCGGAAAAAAAAGGAAAAAAAAAAACCTAAGATCAGTGTCGGGGCGGGGTTCGTGGGGTCCGTAAGCCCGCCCCATTCCATCTGTGAAATTGTTTGTGTAAAAAATGTCCTATCATCCGAATTATATAATCATTTGTAAATTTTTAATAGACCCCAACACATATTGACGTAAAATCATTCGTGATGTTCTGTCTTTATATGTATAACCGTATGGTGAATAAAGAAATAAGAGCTAACAAGTCCATTTTTCATTGCGTAGTGAGTTATTATATTTTCCTCTTTTATATTCTACTGTGTTTTTGAAGTACTGTTGACTTTGTATTGTCTGTTGTTGTACAATTATTGTAATCAGCCTTCGTGCGAGGGCTTCGTGTTGGTGTTCCCCCCTCCGTGGGGGAAAAACTATCATTATTGCTGCATTTGAGGCTTGCAAAACCAAAAACTTTTTGTAGCGGTTGTGCTAGGGGCTTGTTAAGCCAGTTTTCGGAGATGGACTCCCCCATCTCCTATTCACCCGTGTCAAGTGATGCAGGATCACCGGCGGTGTCGCCGAAGAAAGAGGAAGCCCCAGCACCGGCTGGAAGATTTTCTGAAGTAGCTGGGAAGAAAATTGAAAAAATTAACACTGAGAACCTGCAGAAATGCGCAGACTGTTTGATAAAGGAGGGCACAGAAGTAGCGGTGGTTGCGAATGCCCAAAAGCAGGAAGAGATTGATAAAAAAAAGAATAATATACAAGACTTTCAACATCACAAGTAGGTCTATACAGAGAATAGAGGAGAAAAAGATGGAAAACTGCCTGAAACCGATATGGGATAAAATTGCGTACATCAACCGCGGGAAGAAATACGGCACAGTGGAGGTGAGATTTGAGACGGAGGAAGTAGCCAAAAAGCTATCCATGGAACCCATGAAAGCGGAGAATATTGTTCTCCTCCCCTTGTATAGAGGCAAAGGAACCTCAAGGATAACAATGAACAATGTTCCGCCAGAAGCGGACGCCACATGTCTGGTGGCAGCAGTTATGGTAGGCCTGGAGGAAAAAATAAACATCCTCCAGGCCACAGTAGGGGAGGAAGAAGGTTGGAAGGGGCAGCGTATAACGATGGCCATCCAGGCAGAGATACAAACCCTGGAAGAGATTCCGGAGACACTGAAAATCAGTGAAGAGGAAGGAGTCACAGTCTTTGTAGAGGGCAGAAAGCCGAGGTGCTTCGGCTGCGGTAAGAAAGGGCATGTAAGGGCAGAATGCCAACCCAAACCGCAGGAAGCAGCTCAGCCAGGTGGAAGAACAGAAGAGGTGTTACCAGAAGCAGCGCCGGGCGGCCCAGAAGGGACGGCTGAAGGTGTGGAGGTGACAGAGGCAGCGGAACCGGCGGCGGAGGAAACGAAAAATGAGGAGGGGTGGTCAAAAATCACTAGGAAAAAAAGAAAAACTGAAACCACCCCTCCGAAAGTAAACCAAAAGAAAAAAAGAGAGACTTTAAACTCATTTATGGCCATTAAGGCCTCAAATAATAGACTCGGTAATGTGTTGGCAGCTATGGCCAAGGTAGAAAAAATTGGAAGGAGAAATGATTTCATATTGTATAGAATAGGCCGGAAGGATTACGGACGGATAAAGTCCGAATTTTTTCATGACGTGGGCCCTCTCAGAATGGATATATCATCACCATATATATTCGAGGGCCTGAGTCAGACTCCCCCACGAGGCCCAGAAAAAGAGGGAAAAAATGAAGAGAAGGAAAAGTCGAACCACTGATATAAGGTAGGTCATGGATTACATTTATGTTGGTTGTTTAAATGTGCGCGGCCTGGGATCGAGCTGGAAGCAAGGTCGCTTCCTTAATGATATCAACGCGTAATTTGGATGTTATTGTTGCTACAGAAACCCGGTTAGAGGGGCCAAGAGGTCTACTCCCGCTGTTCGACGGCTACGAGAGTTTTTTTCTCTCCGGCCAGTCCTACAGGTGGGGGTGGGGTGTTGGTCCTATTAAAAAGAAACCGGGTTTTTGAGAAAAAGTTAATTTTTTCAGACCCAGAAGGTAGGCTGGTCGTCATGGATTTGACGTTCAGTAACGGTAAAGTTATCAGACTGGTTGCGATTTACGCACCCAACCAAAAAGGGAAAAGTGATTATTTTCGAGAACTGGAAAACTTTCTTGGTACTTCGCATTCATTAGTTGTGCTAGGAGACTTTAACACAATTTGCAAAGCGGATGTAGATTGTGTTGGATTGCGTGAAAAGGTAACATTGGCTTCCTGGAACTGCTAAGCCGCTTTGAGCTAGCAGATCCTTATAGGTTGGAATTTCCGAACGCTCCATTGTGGACATGGTCAAACAGCGACGGATCTTCCAGGTCATACTTAGATAGGATACTAATTAGAAAAGTAGACAGAAAAATAGCTAAGTGTCCACAGTTTTAGCCGGTCAGCTACAGTGATCATAAAATGGTCACCTGTAAGCTTGACATAAATAAGGTTAAAAACAGAGGCTCCGGTTATTGGAAACTTAATACGTCCCTTTTGGCGATTAAGGAGTACAGAGACCGGATTAGGACTATAATTCAGAGGGCGTTATCTGGTGCCATCATTAATAACAAATGGTGGTATGCCCTCAAGCGAGCTATCAAATTCGAGTCTATTAGATATAGCATAGGATTAGTGGCTAGAGAGGCTAGGAGGGAATCTACTCTAGTTAAGGAATTAGAGGAAGCCTTGAAAGCTGGCTCTGCGGCTCAGGTGACGGCCAAGAGACTGGCGTTAAACCAGCACCTCGAGGCCAAACACATGGGCTGCATTGTCAGGGCTAGGATCCGCGCAATGGGTTGTGAAGGAATCAACGCCGTGAGATGGGCCCGAGTGGTGGAAGCTCAGCGTGGTAACGACGCCACGATTCGATCTATGACGAACCAACAAGGTGAGTTGATAAACGAGCCCGAGGAGATGTGTGAGGCCTTTCAGGAGCACTTCACTCAGCTTTTCGATGAGGGCGGCGGACTGGATAGGAGGAGGGCCTTTACGGACCTCCTCGACGGGCTGCCGCGCTTATCAGGGCAAGATGCGGAGGGCTGTGAAGGGCCAATCACGCCTGGGGAGGTGGTTGAGGCGATGGCGGACTGCGGCGCGGGCAGGGCGCCGGGTTTAGATGGTCTACCCTATGAGTTATATAAAAGTATGCCAGACTTGTTCGGGCAGCTACTGGCGGAGGTCTATGCGAACTGGCAGCAGAACGGGTTCATACCCAGATCTGTGCGCCGGGGCGTAGTGACACTCGTCAGAAAGGACCCGAGCAAGGGGGAGTGCATTGATAATTTCAGGCCCATCACTCTGCTAAACACAGAGTTGAAGATTTTGGCCAAAGTGTTATCGAAAAGATTGGCGCGTGTCGCGGATGGTCTGATCGGGGAGGTACAGACATGTGCCGTTCCCGGCAGAACCATTCAGGATAATCTCCATCTTATGTGGTACACTATAGAGGGGTTTAATAGTGATTCTGGCAAGGGTGGAGCACTGGTCCATTTAGACCAATCTAAAGCATTCGATAGGGTCGACCATCGCTACCTGGTATCTGCCCTGGCACAGTTCGGGCTGGGCTTTGGCTTCCTCAGGTGGATTATCCAAATTTACGACGACATCGACTCGGTAGTTCGGGTGAACGGCTTCTTGTCGAAGCCGTTCAATATCAAGCGCTCGGTTCGTCAAGGGTGTCCGCTCTCCCCGCTTTTGTACATGGTGGCTCTTGAGCCATTACTGCGAAAACTGAGCGGCATCCGGAGACAGCCAGGTAGTGGAATGTCGGTGTCGGCGTATGCGGATGACATCACCATCATCGTAACCGAAATGGATCACCTACAGAGGAAAGGCAAGGCCATAGATGTTTACGAGACGGTAACAGGAGCAAAAGTTAATCGTGAAAAGTCAGTCGGCTTGCAGCTCGGCACCTGGAGAGGCAAGTCGATGCCTCCTGACAGCGTCGTGGGACGTTGGACGGAGGGTCCGATTAAGTTGCTAGGGGTTTGGTTTGGACCAGACCTCCAAATAGAGAAGAATTGGGGCGAGGTATCGAGCAGGATGGCTGCAGTAACCAAGACCTGGTCTTGGCGGTGGCTATCCCTGAAAGGGAAGGTGGAGGTAGCCAATGTGTTTATCGCATCGGTTATCACCTACCGCCTTTCCGTCGTTCCTTGCCCTGATTCGTGGTTGATCAAGTTGGAAAGACAACTCTTCTACTTCTTGTGGAAGGGCGGGAAACCACTTGTGAAACGCTCTACTTGCTGTCAACAACCGTTAAAGGGTGGGCTAGGGATGCCTTGGTTGATGATGCGCAGACATGCGCTGAGGTTAAGACATCTGTGGCTCTACCTGGATGGTGAACGGGTGTGGTCTCCGCTAGCAAAACTGATGTTTCCCAAGTTCACTAGTTTCGGTGGATGGGAAACCTTGCTGAATCGTAGATTGAAACTGGGCACATGGTACACGGAGTGTCGCAAGGCTCTCCTGCTATTCTGTCGCTCGGGCAACGCCTGCGGTGGGGGTTCCACCACATTCTTTTATAAAGGGTTGGTAGAGGCAGAATGTGAAGATACCTTGGGGGAAACCCTAGGTCTCGACGATAATCAGCTGGCCAGTCTGTTCCGACGTACGTTCGAGCCGAAGACACTGGACAACTTCCAGAAGTCTCTGGCATGGCAATGCTACAGAAGAGCTCTACCTGTTCGGGATAATCTCGCAAGGCACGGTGGCCAAGACAGTCCGATATGTCCAAGATGCGAGCGGGATAGGGAAACCGTCCCGCACGCTATTGTTCATTGTTCGGTCGTGTCTGAGGTGTGGGTTTATGCCGAACAGCTGTTGTCAAGCACACGAAGAGTACAGCTGTCGACTGAGTCTATTACAAAAATTGACCCACCAGATTTCCTCGCGAAAGAAGGTAAGAATTGTTTTCTCGTTGTAGTAGCATTTGCGAAAGAGGTGATATGGAAGACGAGAATGAAAGCTTAACGGTCAGGCAAGTTCATCTCCGGCCCTGGTTTGATGAATTACTTCATTCACCTGAAAAGGAAGATAGGGCTGGAGAGAAAATGCCTGACTAAGAGAGTGTACGAAGAACGATGGAAAGATGTAGCACGAAAGTTGCGAGTGGATGATACGACATAAATGTAAAACTAGACGAAACCAAAGTATCAGTGGGGAGGCGGGGCTCGTGGGGTCCGAGCTAAACCCGCTCCCACTCCATCCGTAATGTCTTCCGGTCTGTTCTTCATTCGATTTTTTGCTATTTTGTCATTTTTGTAAATTTTTAAATTCACCTTTTTTGTAATCCCATCCGTTAATCTGACCCCACATCAGGTTGTATTGTCCCCTCTATGTTCGCCCCTTGTGAGTATTAATAAAACAAGTCCAGTTTCATTGATTGCGTTAAGTAGTTAGTAATTTTTGTGTATAGAAATTGAAAATTGAATCGCGCGAGGCGTTTGCCGCTGCGCGTTGCAACCTTTTTGTAGAAGGTGTGCCGACCCTCAAGTCATGGAGACTTACGCGGGGGTCGCCGCAATGAAAAGCGATACGTCGCTTACAGTAAGAGAAGTGTTCTTCAAAAAAGAACAGCTAAAAGAGTTTGAGAAATTCGTTGAAAGGGAGGGTGACAGCGTGAAACTGGTCCCTCCTGCTGAAGCAAAGGAGGAAAATGAAGACAAGACAATAATTTATAGAACACAAGACAAGATCACAAGAAAGCTATCAAGAATAGCAATAGAAGAGATCGAAAAATGTCTGGACGACGTAATGAAGAAGGCAACCTTTGTGTGCAAAGGCAAGAAATATGGTACGGTGGAAGTTGCGGCCTCGCTAGCTACCACCGTACTCCGAGCCGAAAACTTTATCATGTGGCCTACTTACAAAGGGAGAAGAGGGGTACGGGTCAAAATCCCAAATATACCCCCAGAATTGAAGACAGAATGGCTGGTAACAGCCATCCTAGGGTCAGCTGAGGAAGAGATAGAAATTGGGTCGATAAAGGAGACCAACATAGTGAAATGGAAGGGATTCGGGGTAGAGATGTGGCTGACTGCCACAAACAGAGATATAAAACAGATTCCCTTCCAAATAGAAGTAGAAGATGGAAAAACCCCCAGCGTAATCGTGGAGGGGAGGAAACCTAACTGCTACTTGTGTGGGACAAGAGGACACATAAAAAAAGAATGTCCGCTATACGAATTTATGGCGGAGTGTGAAAGAGCAGAGGAAAACAAAGAAGAGAAGGAAAAAGAACCCGAAGAAAGGAACAATACACTAAAGGAGAAAGAAAACAAGGAAAAGGAAACAACGGTAAAAGGAAATAACAATACACGGAAGAAAAATGAAATCAAAGGGAAGAAATTAATAGAAAAAGAACAAAAGCCACAGGGTAGAGAAGTAATAGAGAAAGAACCAAAACAAAATCAAGAGAAAGAAAAAGAAAGTAAAATAACGGAAAGAGAAAAAACAGGAAAAAAACAAGAGAAGGAACAGAATCAAGAGAAAGGAAAGGATGTTACACAAAAAGAAAAAGAAAAACAGGAAAAGAACATACGACAGACAAAGAGCCAAAAAGACAAGAGAAGGAAAAAGAAAAGGAAAGCAAAAAGAGAGAAAGAGAATAACTGAGAGAGGAAGGTAAAGAAGAAGTAGGTCCGAAGAGGAAAACTAAAGAGAACATAGGTTCAAATAGAAGGTATAAATTTTATGGAACATTGGTTCATTACAGACACTGTGGGGAGATGGAGGAATTAATAAGTGAAACAGAGGGATATTCATGGGTCAGGATGGGCACGGAGTGGAGGGAAACGGGTGCACTGGTCCATGAAGACAGCGCCGATGCGTTTATCGATGCCGCCGGTGTGAACGTAATAAGGCATGCGAAGTGCCGACTGCTAAGATACCCACGAGAGATGGAAAATTACAACGACCTGAGAAAGGTAATGGAACTGATTTAAAATTATTGGAAAAAAAAAAAGAAAAAAGAATTAGAAAAAACTTTTGTTAATTTCAAATGTACTTTGAAATCTTGAAAATGTATTATGAAAGCTTTATATTTGAATTTGTGGAAAACAATTTTTCTGTAAAATATTCAATTGATAATGTATTTTGGAAATTCCCTTTTGAAATGTATTGCGGTCGAATGTATTGCGAAATGCTGTAAAATGTATTTAGTTATTTTTGAAAATATTGTAAAATGTAATTAAAAATGACGAAATGTAACCACCTGATTTCGGGGATCGGGTGGGGCATTACACCACATTTATACATACTTCATATCTCATTAATTTTATTTTTTCCCGATTGTACTGTCCCCTCTGTGGAGGCGCAATGGCCCAGTGGTTAGGGCAGCGGACTCGCGGTCATAGGATCGCGGTTTCGATTCCCAGACCGGGCGTTGTGAGTGTTTATTGAGCGAAAACACCTAAAAGCTCCACGACGCTCCGGCAGGGGATGGTGGTGATCCCTGCTGTACTCTTTCACCACAACTTTCTCTCACTCTTACTTCCTGTTTCTGTTGTACCTGTATTTCAAGGGGCCGGCCTTGTCACTCTCTGTGTCACGCTGAATATCCCCGAGAACTACATTAAGGGTGCACGTGTCTGTGGAGTGCTCAGCCACTTACACGTTAATTTCACGAGCAGGCTGTTCCGTTGATTCCGATCAACTGGAACCCTCATCGTCGTTACCGACGGAGTGCTTCCATCCTGTACCCTCTATGTTCGCCCTTTGTGGGTAATAATAAAACAAGTCCAGTTTCATTGATGTCTAATTTTTCCCGTCTTTGAAGCGTGGTGTTATTTTGAGTAATTTGTAAGTAACTGTTTAGCGTTTGTTAAAAAAATTGTTTTGTTTGAACTTTGAACGTCTGGTTTAATACCGGAAAATATTGTTGTTCCCCTCCGTAAGGAGGGGAAGAGTGCTAAACGTTACATACCAAAAGAAAAAAATATAACATTACATTTGTAAAAAAAATGAACAATACATTTGAAAAAATGAAAAAAAAAGACATGATGTCAAAAAAATGTTGTTTGAAGTGGAAACACTG
Source organism: Octopus sinensis (assembly GCF_006345805.1). Lineage (NCBI taxonomy): Eukaryota > Metazoa > Mollusca > Cephalopoda > Octopoda > Octopodidae > Octopus > Octopus sinensis. The sequence goes on along the minus strand of NC_043000.1, from coordinate 74,117,326 downwards.
TCCGCTTCAAATGACGAAGGTTCACCTTCAAGTGAAGCAGGTTCGCCTACAGTTAAAGTTATCGAAGGTTCGCCTTCAAGTGAAGCTGTGTCTGCAGCTAAAGTTATAGAAGGTTTGCCTTCCAAAGAAAAACAAGCAACCAAAACGTACAACTTCGCAGCCGCCGCTGGACGGAAGACCGAGGAAATAAAAATGGAAGACATAGAATACGAAAAATACTAAAACATGTTTGTAAGGGAGGGGAATAATATAAAAGCTACCCTCCCAGAAGAAATTAAAAACGAAACACAAAGAAGGACAGTGATTTACAAGTCATTTGTAATAAAAGAGAAAAAAATCGAAAAAGTAACAAAAGAACAGATAGAGAAGTGTCTGCAACCCATATGGCAAGACGTAGATTTTGTGACATGGGGCAAAAAGTACGCCACAATAATGGTCTATTTTAAGAGTGAGCAAATGGCAAGAAAGCACTCGCTAACCCCAATTATGGCGAGTGATATTGCTCTCTTGCCTTCCTATTTGGGGCGGAGGACCGCCAAAATAAAAATAGAGGAAATACCTCCAGAAAACGAGGCGGAGTGGTTGCTTCCAGCCTTACTAATAGGGCTGGAAGAAAAAATAAGTGTTATAGAGATAACGAAGGAAGGAAAACTGGAGAGGGCAAACTCTACAAGTGACGGTGCAGGCGGCCCCAGAGACATTGGAGGAGATCGCAGAAAATATTAATTTCAGCGATGAAATAAACTTGCGGGTGGTGGTGGAGGGGCGAAAGCCGAGATGCTACGGATGTGGTGAGAAAGGCCACATACGTATAGACTGCCCCACCCGCAAGAAAGAAGTAGATAGAAAAAGGACTGAAGCAGAGGAGAAGAGGAAAAAAAGAGACGGTGGAAGAGAAAACAACAGAAGAAGAAAATGCCTTCACACTGGTGAGGCAGAAAAAAACACACCAAAAAGAAAAAATGAAGACTTAAACCCACCCACCCCATGCACAAACAAAAAGAAAAATAACACACAGGGGAGAAAATTTACCCCACCCAACCACGGTTCCCCACAAAAGAAAAAAAAAGAGAAGACCCCCCAACCCAACCCGAACAACCACCCCCACCCCCACCTCCCAGTGTCGAACAATTCCCTCCCCTCCCAAACTACTCCCCGCCGTCCCCCCATCACCCCCACAAAGCCCAAAGAAAAAATGGAAGGATTGGAGATGGTGTACATCTCAATAAACAAAGATAATGATAGGTTGGTGAAACTTATTAATGAAGCCCCAACAGCGGAAAAAATTCAAACTTACAGGGTATTGCCCAAAAATGTAGAAGTGTGTAAGATTGACATGTTAAATTACAACATAATACATGAGGAATACCCAAAAGACATCAGAGGTCTGCGTCTCGACTTGCACGAGTCGTTGTATAATGCTGACATCCCCCCACGACAAACGGAAAAAAGGAAAACCAACTAAAAGGTAGGTGATGGCTCGTATTCATGTAGAGTGAATAAATGTGCGTGGCCTGGTGTCGAACTGGAAGCAAGGGCGCCTACTAAATGACATCAGAGATCACGGGATTTAGATGTAGTTGTTGCCACAGAAACCTGGTTAAAGGGGCCAAGAGATCCGCTCCCGCTGTTCGGCGATTACGAGAGAATTATCGGCGGAAGCGTGATGTTGGTTCTGTGTAATAAGAAGCGAGTTTCTGAGAAAAAGTTGATTTTTTCAGATCCAGAAGGTAGACTGGTTGTCGTTGATTTGACGTTCAGTAGTCGTAAGACAATCAAGCTGGTTGCGGTTTACGCACCCCACAGTCAAGGGGAACAAAGTGATTATTTTCGGAACCTTGGAAAGTTTCTGAGTACATCACATCCTATAGTTGTTTTAGGAGACTTCAACACAGTCTACGATGCGCGGGTAGACTGTGAGGGCTCGCGAACAGATAGGAAAGGAAATGCTTGCTTCCAGGATCTACTAAGACGTTTCGAGCTGGTAGATCCATATAGACTGGAACATCCGAACGCTCCATTGTGGACATGGTCAAGCAGCGACGGATCTACCAAGTCATACATAGACAGAATACTAATTAGAAAAGTAGATAAGAAACTAGCTAGGAGTCCACAGCTCCACATGGTCAGCTACAGTGACCACAAGATGGTCACCTGTAGGCTAGACATAGATAAGACGAATAGAGGTCCTGGTTACTGGAAACTTAATACGTCCCTTTTGGCGATTAAGGAGTACAGTGACAGGATAAGGTTAATGATTCAGAGGGCTTTGACCGGAACCATAATTAACAACAAATGGTGGTATTCCCTCAAGCGAGCCATCAGATATGAGTCCATTAGATATAGTATAGATCTAGTAGCTAGAGAGGCTAGAAGGGAATCAGTACTAGTTAAGGACTTAGAGGAAGCAATGCGAACTGGCACGGCAGCCCAGGTGAAGGTCAAGAGACTGGTTTTGAACCAGCACCTCGAAGCCAAACACATGGGTTGCATTGTCAGGGCTAGACAACGTGCAATGGGGAGCGAAGGAATTAATGCCGCGAGATGGGCCCGAGTGGTGGAAGCCCAACGTGGTAACGATGCCACAATTCGATCTTTGATGAACCAACAAGGTAAGTTGATAGACGAGCCCGAGGAGATGTGTGAAGCTTCTATCCTACGAGCTTTATAAAATTATGCCGGACTTGTTCGGGGACTTACTGGCGAACGTCTACGCGAACTGGCAGCAGAATGGGTTTATTCCCAGATCTGTGCGCCGGGAAGTGGTGACACTAATCAAGAAGGACCCGGACAAGGGGGGGGGGGTGTCATTGATAATTTTAGGCCCATCACTCTGCTTAACGCAGAGCTGAAGATTTTGGCCAAAGTGTTATCGAATAGATTGGCGCGTGTCGCGGATGGTCTAATAGGGAAGGCACAAACGTGTGCCGTACTAGGCAGGTCCATTCAGGATAATCTCCATCTAATTAGATACACTATAGAGGGAATTAATAGCGATCCCGGCAAAGGAGGGGCAGTGGTCCATTTAGACCAATCAAAAGCTTTCGATAGGGTCAACCATCATTACCTGGTGTCTGTTCTGGCTCAGTTCGGCCTGGGTCTTTGCTTCCTCAGGTGGATCATCGAAATGTACGATAACGTCGACTCAGTAGTTCGGGTGAACGGCTTTATTTCTAAGCCGTTCAGAGTCAAATGCTCGGTTCGTCAAGGATGCCCACTCTCCCCGCTTTTGTATGTAGTGGCTCTCGAGCCGCTGCTGCGAAAACTGAGTGGCATCCCGAGGCAGCCAGGTCGTGAAATGTCGGTTTCGGCGTACGCGGATGACATCACTATCATCGTGACTGAAGTGGACCTCCTACGTAAAGTAGGCAAGGCCATAGAGGTATACGAGACGGTGACAGGAGCAAAAGTTAATCGTGAAAAGTCAGTCAGCTTGCAGCTCGGTACCTGGAGAGGCAAGTCGATGCCTTCAGACAGCGTCGTGGGACGTTGGACGGAGGGTCCGATTAAGTTGCTCGGGGTTTGGTTCGGATCAGACCTCCAAATAGAGAAGAACTGGAGCGAGGTATCGAGCAGGGTGGCTGCAGTAGCCAAGACCTGGTCTTGGCGGTGGTTATCCCTGAAAGGTAGGGCGGAGGTAGCCAATGTGTTCATCGCATCGGTGATCACCTACCGCCTTGCCGTCGTTCCTTGCCCGGATTCGTGGTTGACCATGTTGGAAAGACAGCTCTTTCACTTCTTGTGGAAGAGCTGGAAACCACTTGTGAGACGCTCTGTTTGTTGTCAAAAACCGTTAAAGGGTGGACTAGGGATGCCGTGGCTAATGATGCGCAGAAATTCGCTGAGGTTAAGGCATCTGTGCTCCATCTTGATGGTGAACGGGTGTTGTCTCCGTTGGCGAAACAGATGTTTCCCAAGTTCACCAGTTTTGGTGGACGGGAAGCCTGGTATAATCGCAGATCGCAGTTGGATACATGGTATACGGAGTGTCGCAAGGCACTCCGACTATTCCGTCGCTCGGGCAATACCTGAGGAACTGGTTCTACCGCTGTTTTCTATAGAAGGTTTGTAGAGGCCGGTTGCGATGATACGCTAGGGGAAGCCCTAGGTTTCGACGATAATCAGCTGGCCAGTCTGTTCCAACGTACATTTGGGCCGAGGACCCTGGATAATTTTCAGAAGTCCTTGGCTTGGCAGTGTTACCGAGGAGCCTTACCTGTTCAGGATAAACTCGCAAGGCACGGTGGCCAAGTCAGCCCGACCTGTCCGAGGTGTGGGCGAGACAGGGAAACCGTCTCGCACGCGGTTGTGCAGTGTTCAGAGGTGGCGGACATGTGGGTTTTTGCCGAACAACTGTTGTCAAGTGGAGGAAGAGTACAGCTATCGACTGAATCCATTGTAAAAATTGACCCACCGGATTTCTTAACGAAAGAAGGTAAGAATTGTTTTCTCTCTGTGGTTTCAATTGCGAAACAGGCAGTATGGAAGACGAGGATGAAAGGGGTGATAGCAGGCAACTTCATCTCTGGTTCTAGTCTGGTGGAACATTTTAAATTCCACCTAAAAAGACAAATAGAACTAGAGAGGAGGGGCCTGAGTAAGAAAGTGTTCGATGAAAGATGGAAGAATGTTGTGAGTAAAAGGACTCTCATGAATGCGAGGTAAGCCGGAAAAAAAGGAAAAAAAAAAAAACCCCAAGGTCAGTGTCGTGGCGGGGTTCGTGGGGTCCGTAAGCCCGCCCCACTCTATCTGTGAAATTGTTTGTGTAAAAAATGTCCTATCATCCGAATTATATAATCATTTGTAAATTTTTAATAGACCCCAACGCACATTCATGTAAAATCATTCGTGATGTTCTGTCTTTATATGTACAACCGTATGGTGAATAAAGAAATATGAGCTAACAAGTCCAGTCTGTTAATTGCTGCTGCGTTAGTGAATATCGGTTTGTTTATTTAATTAATTATTGTTACGTTTGATTACTGCTGTTTTAATTTGTCTTTTGTACAAATTTTGTTATTAGCCTTCGCGCGAAGGCTACGTATTGGAGTTCCCCCCTCCGTGGGGGAATTATTTTTATTGTTATACATTTATTGTGAAAACACTCAAGAGACTTGCGAAGCTAGAACTTTTTTGTTTACAACTGAAAGGCTTGTTAAGCCAGATGGACACCTCTATCTCCGACTCACCAGTGTCAAATGAAGAAAGTTCACCGGCGGTGTCACCAAAAGCAGCAGAACCCCCTGCAAAGAAGTTCGCTGAAGTTGCGGGGAAAAAACCGAGGAAAATTAATACAGAAAACCTGGAAAAATACATAGCAGTGTTGAAAAAAGAAGGTACAGAAGTGACCATAATACCTGACGTGAACAAAATGGAGGAAGTAGAGAAAAAAAGAATTATATACAAGACGTACAACACGACAAGTAAAACCATCCAAAGAATAGAAGAAAAAAAAAGAGAAAACTGCTTGAAGTCAATATAGCAGGATATCTATATATATAAAACTGTAGTTGTGTGAGTGTCTGTCCCCTTCGATTTAGATTCCTAACTACTCCCACATTTTGCGGAGCAGTTTAACCAAATTCGGGTATCTTATAGTCGTGATTCATATCGAGCCCGTCTGAGTATTAGCGCGCGTCTACGATGAGTCTACGATTTTAAAAATGATTTAACATAATTTTTTATTCCATTTTAATGCATAATTTTTCGTGTGTCGATGGCGGCGGAGTTGGCGTCCATGGTCACACCTGCACCTGTTTGCTTCTCCCCCTTCTTCCCTCCCCCGTGAAGCTGTGGGGAAGGAGTGTAAGGAAATCAACGTCGTAAAGCGTTGTCAAGGAGACCAGCGTTCTTTTAGAACAATGACTTCATGGCTTGAAGACACCAAAACAGAAATGGCTAAGAAAGCCCGAATTGGCATCTATAAGGGAAGTGACTCTCTAAAAATGCTTATATAGTTATTTCCCTTACAAACCCGAGCAACACCGGGCGATACTGCTAGTCACTTATATAAATCGCGGTAAAAAATTCGGAACAGTTGAACTAAGGTTCAGAACGGAAGAGATAGCTAAGAAGCTATCAACCGAACCGTTGAAAGCGGAGAATATTGTCCTCCTTCCCTGTACAGAGGCAGAAGGACCTCGAAAATAATAATAAAGAATATTCCCCCAGAGGCAGACGCCACATGCCTGATGGCGGCAGTTATGGTAGGCCTGGAGGAAAAAATCAACATCCTCCAGGCCACAGTAGAGGAGGAGGAGTGTAGCAATATTGTTTTCTTCATTGCTATCTTCACTGTTTGAGAAAAATATTAAGAATGATCTCGTTTGAGATTACAAACATCTTTGGCTAGGTTAACGTTGTTGTGTCCACTATTTTGATTGGTTAGCATCTAAGCGCGGTCTGTCTCTCTACTTACTTCGCGCCAGTGTGTAAACTGACCAATCACGGCTTTCGGATAGGACTTTTCATTTGAGCCATCTCAACTCTTTAAATAGGCTGATATATCACGATTCACTGTCTTTTGGCTTAAGACCTTTTAAGGTCTTAGTCGGAGACCACACAGAGCATACTCAACCATGTTCCAGTTCGAAAGGCAGACGACAATCAAGCAAAACATAATATGAAGACGCTATAGTAAACCAAGCGACAGACATAACGTCATCGCCAACATCGTCTCTATCTACGAAGATTTAATTTGTACACAAGATAACTACAGATTCAACTCATGCTGTTAGGTGAAAATCTCACCACGGAAAAACAGTTGCAGTATATATATCTGAAAGAATATCTATATCAAGAGAAAGATAAGCACAACAAGTGATTCAACTAACCTCAGCTCCGAGACACAACATCTTGATATTGAACGCTTACACTTCGTGTACCTCATGAACAGTAAATCAATTTCCATCATTAACTCTATGCTCTGTACCCTTCTATGCCAAACGCATTCACTCAGATTGTTATGTCACACACACAAACACACAGACACAAACACGTGTTGCATGCACACACACACACACTTGCTAGCACTCACAACCTTCTAACATTAACACCATTGCTAAATAAAATCTTATCTTATCTCAAACAGTGGTACGGCTTGGCGTCAATTCACCTATGTTTCTTTTGGTACTGCATTGTATCTATGGCTTATAATAATTCGTTAAGAATATGACCACGTGCGATCGTATTCCCTACACAATGCGACCACGTGCGTTCATATTTCTTACACTGAGCATTGGCAAGGTCAATGCATATCAATGGCAATTCAGGCAGAGGTGCAAACGCTAGACGAAATCCCAGAGACGTTGAGGATCAGCGAGGAGGAAAGAGTGGTGGTCTTCGTAGAAGGCAGAAGGTCGAGGTGCTTCGGCTGCGGTAAAAAGGGGCACGTGAGGGTAGAGTGCCAACCTAAACCGCAGGAAGCAGCTCAGCCAGAAAAGGAAAAACAAGAAGCACCACCAGAGGCAACACCAGAAAACCCAGAAAAAACAACAGAAAGAGAAGAGGCAGCAGAAGCAACAGAAGAAACAACAAGCTGCGAGGAAAATGAAAATGAGGAGGGGTGGTCGAAAATCATAAAGAAAAAACGAAAAACATAACCACCCCTCTGAAAGTGAGCCAAAAAAAAGAAAGAAAGGAAACCACGAACTCATTTATGGCCATTAAGGCATCTAATAATAGATTAACCAACGTTTTAGCAGCTATGGCAAAAGTGGAGAAAATTAAAAAAACAAAAGATTTTATTTTGTACAGAATAGGCCGGAAGGATTACGGACGGATAAAGTCCGAATTCTATCATGACGTGGGCCCTCTAAGAATGGATATATCTTCACCATATATATACGAGGGCCTGCGTCAGACTCCCCCACGAGTCCGGGAAAAAGAAAAAAGTGAAGAAGAAGGAGAAAAACTCGAACCACTGATATAAGGTAAGCTATGGATTACATTTATGTTGGTTGTTTAAATGTGCGCGGCCTGGGATCAAGCGGGAAACAAGGTCGTTTCCTTAATGATATCAGGTCGGTTAATTTGGATGTCATTGTTGCTACAGAAACCCGGTTAGAGGGGACAAGAGGTCTGCTCCCGCTGTCCGACGGCTACGAGAGTTTTTTCTCTCCGGCCAGTCCTACCGGCGGGGGTGGGGTGTTGGTCTTATTAAAAAGAAACCGGGTTTTTGAGAAAAAGTTAATTTTTTCAGATCCAGAAGGTAGGCTGGTCGTCATAGATTTGACGTTCAGTAACGGTAAAGTTATCAGACTGGTTGCAATTTACGCACCCAACCAAAAGGGGCAAAGTGATTATTTTCGAGAGCTGGAGAAGTTTCTTAGTACTTCACATTCCTTAGTTGTACTAGGAGACTTTAACACAATTTGCAAAGCGGATGTAGATTGTGTTGGCTTGCGTCCAGATAGAAAAGGTAACATTGGCTTCCTGGAACTGCTAAGCCTCTTTAAGCTAGCAGATCCTTATAGGTTGGAATTTCCGAACGCTCCATTGTGGACACGGTCAAGCAGCGATGGATCTTCCAGGTCATACATAGATAGGATACTAATTAGATAGGATACTAACTACGAGTTACGTAAGAGTTTGCCAGACTTGTTCGGGCACCTACTGACGGAGGTCTATGCGAACTGGCAGCAAAACGGGTTCATACCCAGATCTGTGCGCCGGGGAGTAGTGACACTTGTTAGACAGGACCCGAGCAAGGGGGAGTGCATTGATAATTTCAGGCCCATCACTCTGCTAAACACAGAGTTGAAGATTTTGGCCAAAGTGTTATCGAAAAGATTGGCGCGTGTCACGGATGGCCTGATCGGGGAGGCACAGACATGTGCCGTTCCCGGCAGATCCATTCAGGATAATCTCCATCTTATGCGTTACACTATAGAGGGGTTTAATAGTGATTCTGGCAAGGGTGAGGCAATTGATAGGGTCGACCATCGCTACCTGGTGTCCGTCCTGGCACAGATCGGGTTGGGCCTTGGCTTCCTCAGGTGGATTATTCAAATTTACGATAACATCAACTCGGTAGTTCGGATGAACGGCTTCTTTTCGAAGCCGTTCAACATCAAGCGCTCGGTTCGTCAAGAGTGTCCGCTCTCCCCGCTTTTGTACGTGATGGCTCTTGAGCCATTACTGCGAAAACTGAACGGCATCCGGAGACAGCCAGGTTGTGGAAAATCGGTGTCAGCGTACGCGGATGACATCACCATCATCGTAACCGAAATGGATCACCTACAGAGGGTAGGCAAGGCCATAGAGGTTTTCGAAACGGTAACAGGAGCAAAGGTTAATCGTGAAAAGTCAGTCGGCTTGCAGCTCGGCACCTGGAGAGGCAAGTCGATGCCTCCAGACAGCGTCGTGGGACGTTGGACGGAGGGTCCGATTAAGTTGCTCGGGGTTTGGTTCGGTCCAGACCTCCAAATAGAGAAGAACTGGGGCGAGGTATCGAGCAGGGTGGCTGCAGTAGCCAAGACCTGGTCTTGGCGGAGGTAGCCAATGTGTTTATTGCATCGGTTATCACCCACCGCCTATCCGTCGTTCCTTGCCCTGATTCGTGGTTGATCAAGTTGGAAAGACAGCTCTTCTACTTTTTGGAGAAGGGCGGGAAACCACTTGTGAAACGCTCTACTTGCTGTCAACAACCGTTAAATGGTGGGCTAGGGATTCCTTGGCTGATGATGCGCAGACATGCGCTGTGGTTAAGGCATCTGCGGCTCTACCTGGATGGTGAACGGGTGTGGTCTCCGCTAGCAAAACTGATGTTTCCCAAGTTCACTAGTTTCGGTGGATGGGAAACCTGGCTGAATCGTAGATCGAAACTGGGCACATGGTACACGGAGTGTCGCAAGGCTCTCCTGCTATTCTGTCGCTCGGACAACGCCTCCGGTGGGGGTTCCACCACATTCTTTTATAGAGGGTTGGTAGAGGCGGAATGTGAAGATACCTTGGAGGAAGCCCTAGGTCTCGACGATAATCAGCTGGCCAGTCTGTTCCAACGTACATTCGGGCCAAAGAGCCTGGACAACTTCCAAAAGTCTCTGGCACGGCATTGTTACAGAGGAGCTCTACCTGTTCGGGATAAACTCGCAAGGCACGGTGGCCAAGGCAGTCCGATATGTCCAAGATTCGGGCGGGATAGGGAAACCGTCCCACACGCTATTGTTCATTGTTCGGTCGTGTCTGAGGTGTGGGTTTATGCCGAATAGCTGTTGTCAAGCACATGAAAAGTACAGCTGTCGACTGAGTCTATTATAAAAATTGACCCACCAGATTTCCTCGCGAAAGAAGGTAAGAATTGTTTTCTCGTTGTTGTAGCAATTGCGAGAGAGGTGATTTGGAAGACCAGGATGAAAGGTTTACGGTCAGGCAAGTTCATCTCCGGCCCTGGACTGATGAATTACTCCATCTTTCACCTAAAAAGGAAGATAGGGCTGGAGAGAAAATGCCTGACTAAGAAAGTGCATGAAGAACGATGGAAAGATGTAGCACGAAAGTTGCGAGTGGATGACACCACGTAAATGTAAAACTAGACGAAACCAAAGTATCAGTGGGGAGGCGGGGCTCGTGGGGTCCGAGCTAAACCCGCCCCCACTCCATCCGTAATGTCTTCCGGTCTGTTCTTCATTCGTTTTTACATTTTTGTATTGTTGTGAATTTTTAAACTCATCTTTTTTGTAACCCCATTTGAGAATCTGACCCCACATCAGGTTGTATTGTCCCCTCTGTGTTCGCCCCTAGTGGGTTGTAATAAAACAATTCCAGTCTGTTAATTGTCCGGGTGTTGTTGGTTGTGATATGACGGTGAATTTTTTCTGTGTGTGAGTTGATTTGGTATCGCGCGAGGCGTTTGCCTCCACGTGTTGGAACCTTTTGAAGAGGGTGAATTTGCTCTCTAGTCATGGCGACTTGCGCGGGGGTCGCCGGAGGGAGAAGCGATTCGTCGCTGATTGTAGGGGAGGTGTTCTTTGGGAGGGAGAGGCTCAAAGAGTATGAAAGGCTTTTCGAAGGGGAGGGTGATAGCATGAGGCTGGTCCCCCCCCCCCCCCCGCGAAAGCAAAGGAGGATAGAGAGGGCAAGACGGTGACATGTGGAACCCAAGACAGGAGTGCAAGGAAGCTGGCGGAAGTGGAGATAGAGGAGGTCGAGAGGTGTCTGGGAGACATGATGGGAAAAATGACTTATGTGAGTGGAGGCAAGAAGTTTGGTGCGGTGGGGGTGAGATGTGCAACGGAGGAAGTTGCAGCCTCGCTGGATACCACCGTGCTGGGAGTCGAAAAGTTCACAGTGTGGCCCTCACACAGGGGAGGAGGAGGGGTTTGAGTTGGAATCCCGAACATGACCCCAGAAGTTGAAAATGAATGGTTGGCAGCAGCCATTCTGGGAGCGGCGGCGGAGGAGGTGGAGGTGGAATCGATTGGGGAGTCAAGCGTGGGGAGCTGGGAGGGATGTGGGGTGGAATTGTGTGTGGCTGTTGGCCGCAGCAGAGGACATTGAGGGGTTTCTCTACAGAATGGAGGTGGAGGACGAGGGGACCCTCAGCGTAATCGTGGATGGGAGGGGGCCCAATTGTTGCGGAGTGTGAGCAGGGGGGGCAAGTTGAAGAGAGGAATAGTGCATTGGATGAGAGGGAGGGCAAGGAAAGGGAAGCGGGGCGGCAGGAGAAGGGAAATAATAAGTCAGTGAAGGAGGAAGAAGTGGAAGAAGGGGAATCGGTGGAGCCAAGACAGAGTCAAGAGAAGGAGGGGGAAGGAGAAGCAGCAGGGAAGAGACAGGACGAGGAGCGGAGTCAAGCGAAGGGAAGGGAAGGTACGCGGAAGGAAGGGGAAGCTGCAGGAGGGGAGCGTGAAGTGTGAGATGGGGAGAGAGCAGAGGAGGAGCCGGAGGGATGGGGGAAGGAGGGTGAAGGAGAGGAGGGCAGGGGGAGAGAGGGAGAGAGACAAGGAGAGGAAAGCAGGGAAGAGGTGGGCCCGAAGGGGAGTATGAGGGAGAGTACGGGACGGAGGCGGGATTGCTACTGTTATAGATTGATAACCTACCACCTCTGCCTTGAAGTGACCGATGTAGCGGCTGAAACAGAGGGACATGTATGGGTCAACAGGATGACCAACCGGTGGCAGGGGACTGCTCTAATCCCCGAGGAAGTAGCCGCTGAGTTCTTCAAAGCTGCCGGGGAAAATGTAATATTTTTCACGAAGGTTCGAGTGAGAGAGCGGCTACCTGCGGATTCAGTGATGAACTTCAGAGAAGTGGAAACAATCATAGAATATGTGTAAGATTGTGAGGAGAAAAAAAAGAAAAAAAAAAGAAAAAATTTGGTGAAATATATGTGAAAAAACTGACGAAAATGTAACCTCTTGATTCCGGGGATCGAGTGGACATTTACATCTCATTGTAAATATTCTTTCATATTTCATTATTACTTATAATTTTTTCCTTTTCTTGTCATTTGCTTTCTTATCTTAAGTTCCCCGGGTGTGTTGTCCATCTCTGTGTTAACCTTTATGGCAAATAAAAAAAATCATTCCAGTCTGTTAATTGTTCGGGTGTTGTTAGTTGTGATAAGACGGTGAATTTTTTCTGTGTGTGAATTGATTTGGTATCGCGCGAGGCGTTTGCCTCCACGTGTTGAAACCTTTTGAAGAAGGTGAATTGACCCACTAGTCATGGCGACTTACGCGGGGGTCACCGGAAAAAAAAGCGATTCGTCGCTAATTGTAAGGGAGGTGTTCTTTGAGAAGGAGAAACTCAAAGAATATGAAAAGCTTTTCAAAAGGGAGGGTGATAGGGTGAAGCTAATCCCCCCCGCGAAAACAAAAGAGGATAAAGAAAACAAGACGGTGACATATAGAACTCAAGACAGGAATACAAGGAAACTGGCAAGAATAGAGATAGACGAAATTGAGAAATGTCTGGGAGACATAATGGAAAAAAATTACCTATGTGAGTAGAGGCAAGAAATTTGGTACGGTGGAGGTGAGTTGTGCAACGGAGGAAATTGCAGCCTCGCTGGCTACCACCGTACTAAGAGCGGACAAATTTACAATGTGGCCCTCATACAAGGGAAGAAGAGGGGTTCGAGTTAAAATCCCGAACATGGTTGGCAACAGCCATTCTAGGAGCAGCAGAAGAGGAAGTGGAGGTGGAATCGATTAAGGAGTCAAACGTGATGAACTGGAAAGGATATGGGGGTGGAATTGTGGCTGTTGGCCACAACAGAAGACATTGAAAGGTTTCCCTACAGAATAGAGGTGGAAGACGAAAATACTCTCAGCGCAATCGTAGAGGGGAGAAAACCTAATTGTTACTTGTGTGGGACAAGGGGGCACATTAAAAAGGAGTGCCCGTTATATGAATTCGTAGCGGAGTGTGAACAGGAAAAGGAACTTGAGGAAAAGAATAATACATTAAATGAGAAAGAAAGCAAAGAAAAGGAAACAAAACAACAAGAGAAAGAAAATAATAAGTCAATGAAGGAAAAAGAAATAAAAGAAAAGGAATTAATAGAACCAAAACAAAGTCAAGAGAAAAAAAGGAAAGAGAAACAACAGGGAAAAAACAAGACAAAGAACAGAGTCAAGCGAAAAGAAAAGACGGTACACAAAAGGAAAAAGAAACTACAGGAAAGGAACATAAAGTACGAGATAAAGAGAAAACAGAAAAAGAGCCAAAAAGACAAGAGAAGGAAGGTGAAAGAAAAGAAGGCAAAAAGAGAGAAAGAGAGAAACAAAGAGAGGAGAACAAGGAAGAAATAAGCCCGAAAGGGAAGATGAAGGAAAATACAGGACGGAAGCGGGATTACTCTGCCCTGAAATGACCGATGTAACAACTGAAACGGAGGGACATGTATGGATCAACAGGATGACCGACCGGTGGGAGGGGACTGCTCTAATCCCCGAGGAAGTAGCCGCTGAGTTCTTCAAAGCTGCCGGGGAAAATGTAATATTTTTCACGAAGGTTCGAATGAGAGAGCGGCTACCTGCGGATTCAGTGATGGACTTCAGAGAAGTGGAAACAATCATAGAATATGTGTAAGATTGTGAGGAGAAAAAAAAAAAAAAGAAAAAATTTGGTGAAATATATGTGAAAAAACTGACGAAAATGTAACCTCTTGATTCCGGGGATCGAGTGGACATTTACATCTCATTGTAAATATTCTTTCATATTTCATTATTGCTTTTATTTTTTCCTTTTCTTGTCATTTGGTTTCTTATTTTAAGTTCCCCGGGTGTGTTGTCCATCTCTGTGTTAACCTTTATGGTAAATAAAAAAATCATTCCAGTCTGTTATACGCCAGTCTGTTTTGTCGATTGCTGATTATTACCGGTTTGTTAATATAATTTCTGTTACTGTGTTTTATATATTGTGTCTTTTGTGTAAAAACTGTTATTAGCCTTCGCGCGAAGGCTACGTATTAAAATCCCCCCCCCCCGGCGGGGGAATTATTGTGGAACAATTTAAAAATACACACAAAAGGCTTGCGAAGCCAGGATTTTTTGAAGGCTTGTTAAAGCCAATTGAAAGGCTTGTTAAGCCACATCCAGAGATGGATACCACTATTTCCTATTCACCTGTATCAGGTGAAGAAAGCTCACCGGCGGTGTTGCCGAAAGCAGGAGAAGCCCCTACTAAGAAGTTTTCAGGGGTTGCGGGCAAAAAACTGGAAAAAATTAACACTGAAAGAAGCAACCTGGAAAAATATGCAGCATGTTTGAAAAAGGAAGGTAATGAAGTGACAGTAATACCGGACGTCAGCAAGACAGAGGAAGTGGATAAAAGAAGGGTAATTTACAAAACGTATAATACGACGATGAAAACCATTCAAAGAGTGGAAGAGAAGAAAATCGAGTGTTGTCTGAAGACAATATGGCAGGACATCACCTACATAAACCGTGGAAGAAAATTCGGAACGGTAGAAGTGAGGTTCAGGACAGAAGATATAGCTAAGAAGCTATCAAGTGAACCTCTAAAAGCGGAAAATATAGTCCTCCTCCCCCTGTACAGAGGCAGAAGGACCTCGAAGATCAAAATAAACAACATTCCCCCAGAGACAGACGCCACATGTCTGGTGGCGGCAGTGATGTTAGGCCTGGAGGACAAGATCACTATCCTCCAGGCTACAGTAGAGGAGGAGGAGTATTGGCAAGGCCAATGCATCTCAATGGCGATACAGGCGGAGGTACAGACGTTGGAAGAAATTCCGGAGACGTTGAAGATCAACGAAGAGGAGAGGGTGATAGTGTTTGTGGAGGGCAGAAAGCCGAGGTGTTTTGGCTGCGGTAAAAAGGGGCACGTGAGAGCGGAGTGCCAACCTAAACCGCAGGTAGCAGCACCGCCAGAAAAGGAAAAACCAGAAGCGAAAACACCAGAAACTACAGAAACAATAGTATCAACAGAAAAAAAAAGAAGCAACAGAAACAACAAGCGGCGAAGAAAAGGAAAAAGAGGAGGGGTGGTCAAAAATCACCATGAATAAACGGAAAACAGAAACCACCACTCTGAAAGTGAGCCAAAAAAAAAAGAAAAGAAACTACGAATACATTTATGGCCATTAAGGCAGCCAACAACAGGTTGATTAACGTTTTGGCAGCTATGGCAAAGGTGGAAAAAATTAAAAAAACGAAAGGCCGGAAGGATTACGGACGGATAAAGTCCGAATTCTTTCACGACGTGGGCCCTCTGAGAATGGACATATCTCCATATATATACGAGGGCCTACGTCGGCCTCCCCCACGAGCCCGGAAAAAGAGGGAAAAAATGAAGAAGAAGAAGACGAACAAGTCGAACCACTGATATAAGGTAAGCCGTGGATTACATTTATGTTGGTTGTTTAAATGTGCGCGGCCTGGGATCAAACGGGAAACAAGGTCGTTTCCTTAATGATATCAGGTCGCGTAATTTGGATGTCATTGTTGCTACAGAAACCCGGTTAGAGGGGACAAGAGGTCTGCTCCCGCTGTTCGACGGCTACGAGAGTTTTTTCTCTCCGGCCAGTCCTACCGGCGGGGGTGGGGTGTTGGTCTTATTAAAACAAAACCGGGTTTTTGAGAAAAAGTTAATTTTTTCAGACCCAGAAGGTAGGCTGGTCGTCATGGATTTGACGTTCAGTAACGGTAAAGTTATCAGACTGGTTGCGATTTACGCACCCAACCAAAAAGGGCAAAGTGATTATTTTCGAGAACTGGAAAACTTTCTTGGTACTTCGCATTCATTAGTTGTGCTAGGAGACTTTAACACAATTTGCAAAGCGGATGTAGATTGTGTTGGCTTGCGTCCAGATAGAAAAGGTAACATTGGCTTCCTGGAACTGCTAAGCCGCTTTGAGCTAGCAGATCCTTATAGGTTGGAATTTCCGAACGCTCCATTGTGGACATGGTCAAGCAGCGATGGATCTTCCAGGTCATACATAGAGAGGATACTAATTAGAAAAGTAGACAGAGAAATAGCTAAGTGTCCACAGTTTTACCCGGTTAGCTACAGTGATCATAAAATGGTCACCTGTAAGCTTGACATAGATAAGGCTAATAATAGAGGCTCCGGTTATTGGAAACTTAATACGCCCCTTTTGGCGATTAAGGAGTACAGAGACCGGATTAGGACTATAATCCAGAGGGCGCTATCTGGTGCCATCATTGATAACAAATGGTGGTATGCCCTCAAGCGAGTCATCAAATTCGAGACTATTAGATATAGCATAGGATTAGTGGCTAGAGAGGCTAGGAGGGAATCAACTCTAGTTAAGGAATTAGAGGAAGCCTTGAAAACTGGCTCTGCGGCTCACGTGAAGGCCAAGAGACTGGCGTTAAACCAGCACCTCGAGGCCAAACACATGGACTGCATTGTCAGGGCTAGGATCCGCGCAATGGGTTGTGAAGGAATCAACGCCGTGAGATGTCCCCGAGTGGTGGAAGCTCAGCGTGGTAATGACCCCACGATTCGATCTTTGACGAACGAACAAGGTGAGTTGATAAACGAACCGGAGGAGATGTGTGAGGCCTTTCAGGAGCACTTCGCTCAGCTTTTCGGTGTGGGCGGCGGACCGGATAGGAGGAGGGACTTTACTATCGGGGCGAGATGTGAAGGGCCAATCACGCCTGAGGAGGTGGTTGAGGCAATGGTGGACTGCGGCGCGGGCAGGGCGCCGGGTTTGGATGGTCTACCCTATGACTTATATAAGAGTATGCCAGACTTGTTCGGGCAGCTACTGACGAGGTCTATGCGAACTGGCAGCAGAACGGGTTCATTCCCAGATCTGTGCGCCGGGGAGTAGTGACGCTTGTCAGAAAGGACCCGAACAAGGGAGAATGCATTGATAATTTCAGGCCCATCACTCTGCTAAACACAGAGTTGAAGATTTTGGCCAAAATGTGTCGCGGATGGTCTGATCGGGGAGGCACAGACATGTGCCGTTCCCGGCAGAACCAAACAGGATAATCTCCATCTTATGCGGTACACTATAGAGGGGTTTAATAGTGATTCTGGCAAGGGTGGAGCACTGATTCATTTAGACCTATCTAAAGCATTTGATAGGGTCGACCATCGCTACCTGGTGTCCGTTCTGGCACAGTTCGGGCTGGGCCTTGGCTTCTTCAGGTGGATTATTCAAATTTACGATAACATCGACGCGGTAGTTCGGGTGAACGGCTTCTTTTCGAAGCCGTTCAATATCAAGCGCTCGGTTCGTCAAGGGTGTCCGCTCTCCCCGCTTTTGTACGTGGTGGCTCTTGAGCCATTACTGCGAAAACTGAGCGGCATCCCGAGACAGCCAGGTTGTGGAAAATCGGTGTCAGCTTACGCGGATGGGATGACATCACCATCATCGTAACCGAAATGGATCACCTACAGAGGGTAGGCAAGGCCAAAGAGGTTTACGAGACGGTGACAGGTTAATCGTGAAAAGTCAGTCGGCTTGCAGCTCGGCACCTGGAGAGGCAAGTCGATGCCTCCTGACAGCGTCGTGGGACGTTGGACGGAGGGTCCGATTAAGTTGCTAGGGGTTTGGTTTGGACCAGACCTCCAAATAGAGAAGAATTGGGGCGAGGTATCGAGCAGGGTGGCTGCAGTAGCCAAGACCTGGTCTTGGCGGTGGCTATCCCTGAAAGGAAGGGCGGAGGTAGCCAATGTGTTTATCGCATCGGTTATCACCTACCGCCTATCCGTCGTTCTTTGCCCTGATTCGCAAGGCACGGTGGAAAGGCAGTCCGATATGTCCAAGATTCGGGCGGGATAGGGAAACCGTCCCATACGCTATTGTTCATTGCTCGGTCGTGTCTGAGGTGTGGGTTTATGCCGAACAGCTGTTGTCAAGCACACGAAGAGTACAGCTGTCGACTGAGTCTATTATAAAAATTGACCCACCAGATTTCCTCGCAAAAGAAGGCAAGAATTGTTTTCTCGTTGTAGTAGCAATTGCAAGAGAGGTGATTTGGAAGACTAGGATGAAAGGTTTACGGTCAGGCAAGTTCATCTCCAGCCCTGGATTGATGAATTACTTCATCTTTCACCTAAAAAGGAAGATAGGGCCGGAGAGAAAATGCCTGACTAAGGAAGTGTATGAAGAACGATGGAAGGATGTAGCACGAAAGTAAAACAAGACGAAACCAAAGTATCAGTGGTGAGGCGGGGCTCGTGCGGTTCGAGCTAAACCCGCCCCCACTCCATCCGTAATGTCTTCCGGTCTGTTCTTCATTCGATTTTATATTTTTGTATTGTTGTGAATTTTTAATCTCATCTTTTTTGTAACCCCATTCGAGAATCTGACCCCACATCAGGTTGTATTGTCCCCTCTGTGTTCGCCCCTTGTGGGTTGTAATAAAACAATTCCAGTCTGTTATATATTTTGAGTATTGTTATCACTAGCGATATCAAGATATAACTTTGTATTTTGCATTTTATGTGTAGATGTATATATATAGATGTACATGTAATATGTACACTAATAAATACATATATATACATGCACTAGCACTATGACCCGGCAATGACAGGTCTTTAATGCTAATATATTTATATATATATGTAATCTCAGTGTGCGTGCACGACAGAGGGTAAGCACACTGAGAGAAATTCTGGACATAAGAAGCATCAGATGTGGTGTGCATGAGCAGAGTGAAAGGTAGATTGTATGATGCATGTGTGCGAACTGCCATGCTTCACGGCAGTGAAACATGGGTCGTGACTACAGAGGACATGCGTAGACTTGAAAGAAATGAAGCTAGCATGATCCGCTGGATGCGGTGTGCAAGAGCGACGCTTGCGATGGTATGGTCATGTACTGCGGATGGATGAGGAGAGATGTGTGAAGAAGTGCCACTCCCAAACAGTTGAAGGTATCAGGGGGAGAGGTAGACCCAGGAAGACATGGGATGAGGTAGTCAAGCATGACCTCAGAGCGTTGGGCCTCACTGAGGCAATGGCGAAGGACCGAGATCTCTGGAGATATGCTGTGACTGCAAAGACCCGGGCTTCTTCCTGCACCAGTTCCACATAGCCCCTGCCCATTCAAAGTACCTTGGATTCCTGAACATCTCGCTGTGCTTGAGGAGACCTGTTGAGTCAAGTACATGAACATCGAAATAAATATCAATGGAAATAGTAGTTGTGATACCTGTTCCGGTAGCACATAAAAAGCACCATCCGAACGTGGCCGTTGCCAGCACCGCGGAGTGGTTGGCGTTAGGAAGGGCATCCAGCTGTAGAAACACTGCCAGATCAGACTGGAGCCTGGTGCAGCCCTGGCTTCCCAGGCCCCGGTCGAACCGTCCAACCCGTGCTAGCGCGGAAAACGGACGTTTAAACGATGATGATGATGATGATGATGATGTAAGTTTTAACACCTATTGTATGTGGATTTTGCTATTTCACAATCATGCCTAAACTGTGTGAATGATTGATTAGTAATTGCACCTCAATTAAGTGTGAAATGGCAACTTCTGGCCAACCACACATCAGTGAGTTGTGTTCAGCAGATTTCATCACACTTATTTGTATTATCTAACCAACCAGACAACTGGAGTGTTGTTCATTAAGCGATATCACTCCTATTTATATAGGTCAAGTCCGACCTAGGATCACACTTCATTTTTGACTTTTGACAAGTGGTAGGCATTTTTACTTACGTACTCTCATAAGCTACCAGAAGTTTCTGATATGTATGCTTCTTCAACATTTGTTACCTTAAATGAAGTTTGTTCCAGTTTATCATGCTGTAATTTTTTGGACATTTTTGCCTCTATCCTTTCAATAGTTAGTATATATTTATTACTATTGTTGCAAACGTGGAAAAAATATATTGATTTCACATTTGCAGGACATGAGTGTTGCTCCTTGTCTTTTAAAAGAAGAAAAAAAAAACAAGTCTCTTTTAGAAGAAAGAAAAAGAAAAAGACCATGAGTCAGTAGTTGCATTGTGGAGACGTTCATGTTGTGAAATTATTGAGAAAATTGACTTTGACAAGATGCAACAGTTTGGATTTGTGTTGACAGCTTTTCTGGCTTCTTGATACTGCTTTTTCCATTTCTATAGTGGTAATTAACTTGTTGAGCAGGTTTCCACATGTGTGCGGCAGGCTTTTTCATGCTAGATCCCGCGGTGGTATCATGGAGGACTGCATGTTTGTGTGGTACGTAACACTGTGTTTGAACTGAACAAACATATTGACACTTATAGACTTATCACTGCTATTTGTCAATGGCAAGGGCGAATGCCATTTCAGATTTCCGCATAATTCAGCAGGCAATGGTGAGGCACATCTTAGCAAAACTGTCACCTGCATGGATTTCTACACTTTTCCATTTATGGTAAGAGACAATTCATTCAACCATCTATACTATTCTCGGGACCTTTTCCAACAATTTGCTGTTGACATGGCCATTAAAATGGAGTCCGAGAGATTATGGTTCATTAAATTAAATCAAAAGAAACTTCGATCTGAATGCTACATTCATTTACATGATGGAATTAACAATGACGTATCCTCAGACAATTTAGGCAAGTGTGTATTTTGCCTTCAATATTCACAGGGGGACCCTGATATATGCACGAGAGGACTCAGGACACCATGGCTTATGTATGACATTATGGGCGACCTTTTCATAATGTTTACATGCAATCCCAAGTGGAAAGAGATTACAAATGAACTGTTCCGTGGTCAAGCACCAAGACACAGGCATGATCTCATAGTAAGAGTGTTTCACCTCAAATTATCCAAATTAATGTATTTATTAAAGAAAGGAGAGGCTTTGGGGCCTGTCAGGTGTGACATGCACATGGTTGAATGTCAGAAACAAGGGCTGCCACATGCCCATATCTTGATTTGGTTGGTTACAAAAATCAGTTCAAACAACATTGACAAATTCATTTCTGATGAACTACCTTATCTGTCAATTGACAAGGACCGCTTCTCTATAGGTACATCAAACATGGTTGATGGTCCTTGTGGACATGGACTCAATATGAACTCCCCATGCATACACGATGGAAAGTGTACAAAACGATATCACAGGCCGTTTTTAAAGGAAACACAGACAGGCAATGACAGATATCCTTTGTTATAGGTGCAGGAGACCTGAAGACGGCAGGTTCACAGCAAAGGTCGGTGAATGCAAAATTGACAACAGCTGGATAGTACCATATTGCTCCCTCCTCTTGAAAGTATTTAGCAGTAGAGAAGAGGTATCTGATTATCAAAAAGGCCGATACACTAGCAGCAATGAAACCTTTTGGTACATTTTTGGCTTCCCACTGTACCAATGGCTCCCCATCATTGAACAACTTGCTATTCACCTTGAAAACAGACAATAGATGTATTTCAATGATGCAACAGCTGCTCAGCTAGCGACCACACCAAAGGAAACTACACTCACTGCTTTTTTCAAACTTTGTCAACATGACGACTTCACTCGAACTCTGCTGTATTCTGAAATACCGTCTTATTGTATATGGGACCGGACAAAATGGCTACATTCCAGCATGATCTTGCCAAGGCCACTTTTGTGGCCATCGACTTTTACAATTTTTTTCTTGGTTGCAATCTCAAATAACAAGCAAAGCAAATATGACACACCAAAGTAGTGTGAAGGACTTCTTAAGGGCCATCACCTCTAATCAGAGTCATCTTTGCTGACAGATCTGCTGCTGGGACTTTTAAGAGTGAATGATCCAAGACCCTTTTCAGGGCCACCAAGTTTAAATTGTTACCATCAGATTCATCTTTGCTGGCAGCACTGCTGCTGAGATAATTCAAAGTGAACATTAAAAGGTCCTCTTCAGGGTCACCAACTATAAATTGTTATCACTGGACTGCTGCTGAAACTTTTAAGAGTGAATGATCCAAGGCTCTCTTCAGGGCCAGCAAGATTAAATTGTTACCATTGGATTCTGTATTCATCTTTGCTGGCAGCACCTCCACGGAGATATTTCATAGTGAACGGCCAAAGGACCTCCTTAGGGCCAATACCTGTAAATTGTAACTTCTATAGTCGTGTTTGATGGAAGTCTTTTGGTTCATTTGAATGACTACTCCATTGAGAGTTATACCAGGCAACGCCGGGTACCTCTGCAAGTCATATCTATATACATATATACATATAAGTACATACATATATATATAAATACACACATATATATATATATACATACACACACATACACACACACACACACACACACACACGCGCACACACACACACAGATATATCTATATAAAGTATAGGGGTTTAGTTCACAGGTGATCTAAATGATTAGGTATGCTAAGTGAGTGCTGTAACGGATTACTAGGGCTCTAAGTAATGTAGCTGAGATGGTAGTTATGGAGCCGTTGCAGATTTCTGATGCAACGGATATATAATTGTTAAAGAGGACAGCAAACATTAAGACAAGGCAAACATTTCAAGTTGTTAACAATATTATTATTGGAAAAAATTGAAAGTCATCCTCTCACTAATATATACCATTCTCATTTTCCCTATTTTTTCCTATTTGTTTCTGATGATGGAATATCCCATAGTTAGGGTTATCCCAGAATCAGCTGTAAGACTTTCATTGTTTGCCTTGCCTTAATGTTTGTTGTCCACTTTAACAATTATACACACACACACACACACACACCACACACACACACACACACACACACACACACACACAACATATATTATATATATATATATATATATATATATATATATATATATACTTTATTTAAACTGAAGAAAATTCAACAAAACCTGTTACTCAGAGTAACAGGTATTGTTGAATTTTCTGCGGCTTTAAATAAAGCAGATTACTCTACCACTGGTATTTGAGTACTCTTTTTCCACCTTGTTTCACATTTATGTGTTTACTCCAGTATATATATATATATATATATATATATATATATATATAATATATATATATATATATATATATATATATAATTAATCAATATAGGGTGGCAAAAATTTTGTAGAATTTTTTTGCCACCAGCGGCCTAGTGGGAAAAAATTAAATAGTCATAGACCATTTTTAAGTTCAACATCAACAATCAAGGAACGGCCATAATAGGCCATTCACCCACTAGAAATAACAGCCAAAGCTTCAACCGCAAATAAAAATCAATTCCGTAAACCAGGAGAAAATTAAAAAACATTTACCCTGTAATTTCTTATACGATGCACCGTTTCATCTACTGTTTAATGGTAAACTAACCTGATTAAATTAAATCAAGCCAATCTTCCATAGGCCCTTAGATTCATCAGTAAGAAATAGCCAAGTCGGAACAGATATTTTCACGAGGCATTTCTGACCCTGCCAAGGCAATATCTGACCTAAAATTTTCAAATCATCGCACTCGCGCCAAATTTATCGGCAGCAAATAAATATAAGCCGTCGATTCCATTACGGAATTAACCAGAAAATTCATAATTAATCAATATAGGGTGGCAAAAAATTTTGTAGAATTTTTTTGCCACCAGCGGCCTAGTGGGAAAAAATTAAATAGTCATAGACCATTTTTAAGTTCAACATCAACAATCAAGGAACGGCCATAATAGGCCATTCACCCACTAGAAATAACAGCCAAAGCTTCAACCGCAAA
>NC_043000.1:74080749-74088249 GCF_006345805.1 Octopus sinensis | reverse complement strand
GGGCGCATGTAGGGCGAAAAACGTAAATACTCATGTGAGGTGAGTACTCAGTTTAACACACTCACCTATATTGGTTGCTCAACCTCCTGGAAATCCAGATACTACAACCACCGGTCCTCGCTGAGACACAGACATAAGGCTAACAGCACCTCCTCTCTAAAAGAATTTGGGAATTAAAAGACAAATGCATAGGCTTCAAACTCAGATGGTCCATCATCGGATCAGCTGCACCTTATTTAAATAATAGAGCAGGATGCCAACTATGCTGTGTAGAACTCCTGAACATCTTGAAATTCAAAGACAAACACAATCTTATTAACAAAAGGTCAGAGTTCAAACCATCCTGTATACATAAACTTATTAATACTTTCAAATACTACAATGCTTAGGTCTTATACCAACTCCCCCATGCAATTTCCTCCCACCCGGTGCAACCTGTCGGCTCCAGCACATCCCGCTTTCCTATATGTGCGTGTGTATGCGTGTGTGTGTGTGCGTATGTATGTGCACTTACGTGTACGTATGTGTACATATACATATATATATACATGTGCGTGTGTGTGTGTATGTGCATATACGGTTCCCTGCATTTTCCTCCTATATATACAAATTTTGTCTCCCATATATGACTTCTTTTCCCTAAATATTTCTTCTCCTACACCCATATCCTCCCTATGTAGTCTCTTTAATTCCCTATATACTATACCCTTTCACATTTCTAACTCAGATGTTGAACGCACACCGCCAAACTCCACTTCCCACCCTTCCAATTTTCAGTTCCCCCCGCCCGCCCCCGTTTAACACACACACCTCTAACTTTCAACCACCTTCATCTCATGTTAAACTTTACAAACTATATTTTTATCTTATTTTATTTTATTTTATTTTTTTACTTTTATTTTTATTTTATCCTACTTCCATTTATTTTATTTTTAATTTTATTTTTACTTTTATTCTACTTCCATTTATTCTTATTTTCATTTTCATCCCTTACCTTAACTCTTATCATTTTTATAATTCTTATACTTCATTTCTAACTATTACATTGTATTTCTTATTTTATACTGTATTTTTTATTTCTTACCCCTAACTTATCGCTTTACACCTCTATATATGTTTATTTACTTACCTATGGATCCACTTTTTGAATATACGAGCGTCCGCGTACGTGTGTATGCGCATACATACATATGCACGCGCATATATGTACATGCATACTTCGATATCTTATAGCTATACCCATGTGCGCGTGTGTCTCTGTGTGTGTATATGAGTGTATATGTGCACGCACATACGGACACACAGCCGTGTGTGCGTGCACGTATTGACATGAGTACGGGATTCTTTACATACGTTCTTATACACATCCTTTAATATCTTACACCTAGACCTAGAGGTGTGGGCATATACGTGTGTGTATGTAGTGATGGGCGCGCGTATATACATGTGAGCGTGTACGCGCGTAATGTCCGTGTATATATGCGGATATTCTGTTGTATGTATGTGTGTGTACGCGCGTGCGTGTGGGTGCGTGTGTGTTTATGTACGTGTTTACACGCGAGTGCGTGTGTATGCTTATAGGCTTGGAGGCGTATATGTACGCGTGTATGTGGGTGTATGTATCCATGATGATATGTATGTACTAGAAGTCCATTTAATTCAAGGAACCAGATTAAATGCTCATCAGCTCTGATTTACAACGCATTAAGTCCCCAGACGAAACTGTTGATTTACTGACAATTCTACAACTAAATTTTATCAATCTCCTGACCACCATGCTTGGTCCGTAACCTCTATACATCCCTTATCTTTACATTCTTTTACACTTTTATCATGTTTTTATCAGGTTTTTTTACTTTTATTCTATTTCTATTTTTACTTTATAACTTATGCCTTTACATTTATTTATATTTCTTTATATTTCTTTATACCCCCTTTACATCTCCTTACAACTCTTTATATCTATTATCCTCTGCATTTATATTATTCTATACTTACACTTTTTATACATTTTTATCCCTCGTCCCGAACTCTCGCCCCTCATCTTCACCTCTATATATGTATTTATTTATTTACATTACCTCAAATCCAATTTTCCTCATTCTACATTGAGAGAAGAAAAGAGAGATGGACGTTCAATTCTATGCTGCTGCCGCATTATGTCGTACGTGAATGAGAGGATTTGCATCCCCAACCAAGAATTTTTGATGTAACACATGTCCTTGTGGAAGCTGTTGTGCGCGGCTGAAGAAGGCCACAGACATACATTATGCATTGTATAAATCTGTCTAATAAAGGCCCGAAACATATGTACCGCTGAATCCTTCGCATCATGTTTTTATTTTATTTTGATCAATTACATATATATATACATATATTATATATATATACATATATATATATATATATATATATATATAATATAATATATAATTATATATATATATATATATTATATATATATATATATGATATATATTATATATATATATATATATATATTATATATATATATATATATATATATATATATAATATATATATATATAAGGCGCATGGCTCAGTGGTTAGAGCGTCGAGCTTACGATCGTGAGGTTGTGAGCTCGAATCCCGGACCGGGCTGCGTGTTGTGTTCTCGAGCAAGGCACTTTATTTCACGTTGCTCCAGTTCACTCAGCTGTAGAAATGAGTTGCGACGTCACAGGTGCCAAGCTGTATCGACCTTTGTCTTTCCCTTGGATAACACTGGTGGCGTGGAGAGGGGAGGCTGGTATGCATGGGCGACTGCTGGCCTTCCATAAACAACCTTGCCCGGACTTGTGTCTAGGAGGGTAACTTTCTAGGTGCAATCCCATGGTCATTCATGACCGAAGGGGGTCTTTACCCTTTATATATATATATATAGTTAATCCAAACAAGAAAACACAGAAAAAAACACAGCAACGCGAGGACGTGGAACAATTAAAGTATTATTTGACACTCAGGAATATATATATATATACATATATATATATATACAAATATATATATATATATGTATACATACATACATATATATATATATATATAAGCGAGAAAGAAGCAACAAGAATGGATAGGTTTTTAGTACAATCGTTTCATACAAGGACAGGCTTTATTAAAAGTTGCAAAAATTACAGCATATAAACGTGTCCCGTACTCATCAGTTTTTTTTGGTGCATCTAAGTTAAGTACCATATTCAAGTAAATTCATTTAAATTAACTTGAATCTTATTGCTTTTTATATATATATATATATATATATATATATATATATATATATATATATATATCACATATATGTATACATATATATCTATATATATATATGTATACATATTATAATATATGTATACATATATATATATATATACATATATGTATGCATATATACTATATATATATATGTATACATATATATATATATATATATATATATATATACATATATGTATACATATATATCTATATATATACATATATATACACACACACACACCATATATATATATATATAATATATATACACATATATATATATGTATACACACACATATATATGTATACATATATATATATATGTATATATATATATATATATATATATATATATATATATATATATATATATATATATATATATATATATAGATCAATAAATGGTGGGTTGTGTTGACCGCACGTGGAGAAATGATAGCAAGGAAAAATTGTAAAAATGCAGAATGCTCAAATGAAAGAAAATTTTAATGAATGAGAAATTGATAAAATATATAATATATATTTATTCAAACCGGTTTTCGTTATTGTGTGACTTGTCAAGAATATTTAGGTTAAAAAGTTTTTTAGTAATAACAACAATAGTAAAAATGATATTTAAAGAATATAAGTTTTAGCTTGAAGTGATGAATGCATGGTATCCTTATATATTTGTGTTAGTCCACACCAACATCCCACATGAATATGGTATAGAGGCAATTGACTTCTGGCTAGAAAAACACCCAGAGACATTCCCTGACCGCATTAACAAGACTTTTATTACAGAATCTCTCAAGTTCATTCTGACAAACAATTTTTTTCTCTTCGACGACACACACTACCGTCAAAAATGTGGTATTGCGATGGGTACAAAGGCTGCACCAGTCCTTGCGAACCTCATAATGGGTTTCTTCGAACTATCACTCTATGAAATATCAAGCCAGAAATTTGGACATGTTTTCCACACCTACCTAATGGAAATCTGGAAAAGGTATTTGGATGATTGTTTCATCATATGGAAAGAACCTTATGAAAAACTCCTGGAATTCAAAACCATACTACAACATACATCCCAACATCCAATTCACTATGGAATTAACAAACATCATCTCCCATTCCTTGATCTCCTAATTATAAAAACACCTAAGAACCAAATCATAACAGACATCTACCAAAACCTACAGACTCACAACAATACCTCCTCTTTAGTTCATGCCACCCAAAACACACCAAGACAAATATCCCTTTCAATTTAGCTAAAAGGGTATGCACCATTTTCTCGGATCCAAAAACACGAGAAAATACGCCTTCAAGACCTCAAAAAAACACTATTACAACGTCAATATCCCTCCACCCTTATAGAGTATGGAATAAAACGCACCAAAGAACTAGATAACACTACACTGAAACCACCCAATCTAACACCACACACACCTCAAAATACTTCCATACATTTCCACCCACAACCCCAAAAATATCGAAGCATACACCACAATCATACAAAACCTCAGTCTACTGTCAACAGACCCAAAAATGAAAAACATTATAAATACACACAAAATCCTCAAATGTAAAAGGCAACACAAATCTTTAAAAAAACTCTTGACAAATGCCAAACTTCACACACCACATCCACCCCCAGCAATAAAAAAATGTGCACGCCCAAACTGTGGCACCTGCCCCTTCTACTTGAAGGCCCTGAATTTACCTTCAAACAAGGTACGAAGTTTAAAATCAAGACTAACTTCTCCTGTTCCTCCGAGAACCTTATCTACGTTCTCACATGCGCTGGTTGCCAACATAATTATGTTGGACAAACGAGTCTCCCGTTACGTAAACGAGTAGCGGTGCATAAAGAACAAATAAATCTCCCGGAATACCGACAAATTCCATTGAGTGACCACATAGACTCATGCGCTAAAGACTTAAACCCCAAATTCTATATATTCCCCTTCTACCAATGTAAAGACGGGATCACCACCACAGGAGAGAATCACAAGGAGAATCTCTTTATTGAAAAATTCCAAACACAACTTAATATGCAAACTCTCGTTGATCAAACTTCCTTTTTCTACCTCATTCTTCATGGATGGACTAACACAATTATAAGGATACCATGCATTCACACTTCAAGCTAAAACTTATATTCTTTAATATCATTTTTACTATTGTTGTTATTACTATCATTTTTTTATATATTATGATATAACAATCTGAAATGCAATTGTCTATGCAAATTTATATAATTAGAAATAATATAAAAAAGTGTTAAAATCTGAAAGTTAAGTTACAAACAATTATATAAAAAAGATAATGCAAATGAAACTAAAATGATATTTTATAATTTGGGGTTTATTAACAGCCTTTATTGAAGAACTCAAAAGAGTTGTCTCCCCTTATTCACAACACAGGAACTGAAGAACCACAATTACTACTACTTCCTGTTTTGCCAACATCCTTAATTAAACCAAACAACTCATGCTCTTAATCCCATTAGATCCTAAGACCTCAAGGTAATTTTTTCGTGAACAATCATTAAACTCAAGATACACAACGAACTCACAATGTATCGGAGTACTTATTTTTTAATTTTTGTACATATTTATTATTGTTCTTTTGCAAAAAACAATGCAATTTTCTTTTTTCCCCTTTCTAATTAAAAAAAAACTTTTTAACCTACATATATATATACAAATATATACATATATATACATATATATACACATATATACACATATATACATATATATATATATATATACATATATATATATCATATATTATATATATATATACATATACATATATACATATATATATATACATATATATATATGTATATATATATATATACATATATACATATACATATATATATATATATATATTATATATATATATATATATATATATATATATATATATATATATTATGTGAAATAGAAGATGAATAATCTTGTAGCAGATTAATCAAAAGTTTAACCGATACCTTGGTAGCAAAAATCACAGCAGAGGACAGCACGGTTGGAGGTACAACCATATGGTGTTGCAACCGTGCGTTGGTGCGGATAATTGAATTTTAATATTATTAGTGAATTGAAGAAATGGAGCTGAACGAAGATTGAACAGAAATCGTTTTATTTCATTCTACACGTGTTTCGAAAGGCACAATTTACCAAATCCGATTGAATAATGAGACCATATTGTGTCTTTCTCTTCAGGAAGAAATAGGAAATCCGTTGGAAAAAACAAAAACAGAACAGAGGCGGAGCAAAACAAATCGAACTAGGCTCCTAAGAGCCCATGGTCAAACTGTTTATCAGTGTATGTTGAGAACGGGTGGTGGGTGCGTTGAAGATTTTAACGGGTCAGGCAGCGGTCATTCCTGTGGGTGAGGGCACGGGGCATGTAGATGTTCTTTGTGACCGAGAGTAAAGTTCTGACTATTCAAAGAATATTGGATGTATTTTATGGGGCGAGACAAAATCTACTTAGAGACATGTGTGTGTTTACTGTTCTATATATGTGTGCTGGCGCAAGTTGGTAAGAAGCGCTATTTTCTGGTCACTGCTGAGAACTCCGTCAAGGGGTAGAAAACATTTTTTGCGTGTACGTGTGTGCGTTTGATCGCGCGGCTGTCAGTTGTTAAACAGCTCTACACAATGGTCACTGCAGTAAAAACCGTCGGGCGGCAGAAAAATATTTTATGTTTTATGTGTGCGTGTGTTCGTCTAATCATGCCTTGTCAAAGAAACCCCCCGTCGTCACAAACAAAGCCCCATTCATCTCACAGGAGTAATTCCCCTTGCAGTGGTTAATCACATCTCTCTTAAAGGCTTTTTCAGAAATTTTCATATAAGTAGTGTAACCGGGTGCAGGTATTATTTATAAGCGTTATTTATAAGCAAGATAAGTATAACGCCGCCAATGGGGGCATCGAAAAGCCGACTGTAAAAGTCCGTTTACCATCCGGTCTCTGGCGAACAATATATGGAAGAGTTCGGAGACACAAAGGTTGCACTTCCTTCTGCCCCTATCAAATGGGAGGGCCACCGACAAAATTGACCATTCCAGCCTGTAGCTTGAGTTCGTATTCTTCAAATCGGCATTATGCAGATCATATCCATTTGGTAGAATCACCTGTCAAAGTAATTGTGCAGTATGTTCGACAAATCCACATGTAAATTGAAAAACCAAGGGCACTGTATACCAGATTAAGTGCCAGGA
>NC_043000.1:74025749-74075749 GCF_006345805.1 Octopus sinensis | reverse complement strand
CCTTGCCCCCCTAGAGGCATCTCTTCCCTCCCACATCCACGATACCAACCATGCTCTCCGGCTTTTCAACTCTTTCTCCTTTCCTCCCGGCTCCTCCAAAATCCTTTTTACTATGGACATCGAAAGCCTCTATATTGTTATCCCTCACCACGAAGGACTGCGGGCCCTTCAACACTTTCTTGACCTCCGCTCCAACCCTGAACCTGACACCTCCACACTCATTCGTCTGGCCGAACTTGTCCTTACTCTGAACTGCTTCTCGTTCACGGGCGAGTTCTACCATCAGGTCTCGGGAGTGGCCATGGGAACGCGAATGAGCCCCAACTATGCGAACCTGTTCGTTGGCTATGTTGAGGCCCAAATATTCTCTACTTTCACTGGTCCCACTCCTGAACTATATGGTCGTTACATTGACGACATTATCGGTGCCACCTCACTCTCCCGTGAACATCTAGATTCCTTCCTCTCTTTCGTCCAATCTTTCCATCCAGCCCTCCACTTCACTTCCACTATCTCCAACACCTCTGTCTCCTTCCTCGACATTTCGGTTAGCATTCTTCACTCCACTCTTACCACCTCCATTCACTACAAACACACAGACTCACACTCATACCTCAACTTCTCTTCCTCCCACCCAGAACACACCAAGCTTTCCATCCCCTATTCCCAATTCCTCCGTCTACGTAGGCTCTGTAGTGACGACCACGACTTTGAGACTCAGTCTCAACGTATGGCTCACCACTTCACCCTACGTGGATGCCCCTCACCACTATCCACACCACCCTTGCCAGAGCACGGTCCGTGGACCGTGTATCTTCTCTCTCTCCCCGAACCTGCCCTGTAGTCTCCCGCCTCCCTTTTCCCCTCACTTACCACCCCACGACCCTACCTCTCCAACGCACCATTATTCGAGCTTTCCGTCATCTCCAGTCCGACCCATCCACTTCACACCTCTTCCCTAACCGACCCCTCCCCTCTTTCAAACGAGCCCACAACCTTCGAGACCTTTTAGTCCATAGCTCCTTCCCTGACCCTACCTCCCAACCCGGCTCGGTCCCCTGCTCCCGCCCACGTTGCCGCACTTGCCCTTACCTCTCCAACACCACCCTCCTCACTAGCACCCATCATCGACCCTATCGCATCATCAACTCCTTCACCTGCACCTCCAGCAATATTATCTATTGCGTCTTTTGCTCTCTCTGCCATTCCTTGTACATCGGACAAACGGGACGCCGCTTGGCTGACCAGTTCGTGGAACACCTTCGTGACATCCACCTTGCGAACGACACACCGGTCTCACGCCATTTCCGCTCCACCGGTCACTCCTTGCAACACCTGTCTGTGTTCGGTTTGTCCTTACACAGAGGCCATCCGGATTCCCGTTTGCGCCGTGAACAGGAATTAATCTTCTCTCTTCGCTCTTATACGCCATTTGGTCTCAACTCTCCCCTCTCCTCATCTAACCCCAATTCCCCCTCCCCCTCCTCACCTACCTCCCCCCGACCCCTACTTCTCTTCAGTCCTTTCACCCCTACTCCCCTTCCCTTCTTCCCTCTTTCTCCCTCCTTCTCCCTTCTTCCCTCTTCCTCCCTCCCTCCTTCCCCTTCCCTCTCTCCCTCCTTCCCTCTTTATCCCTCCTCCTTCCCTCTTCCCCTTCCCTCTGCTCCCTCACTCCCATTCTCTCTCCCCCTCTCCCTCTTTCCTCCTTCCTCCTCCCCCTCTTTCTCCCTCCCTCTTTCCCTCTTCCCCTTCCCTCTGCTCCCTCACTCCCCTTCTCTCTCCCCCTCTCCCTCTTTCCTCCTTCCTCCTCCCCTTCCTCCTCCCCTTCCATCTCCCCTTGCTCCTATCTCCCCCCTCCTCCCCTCCTCTTCCCCATCCCCCTCTTCTCCTCTCTCCACACTACACCACACGACTTTACACATCACATCATATATACATACACACGTCCAGACCTCTCATACGCACTAATACTCTCTCATACACACACACACACCCTTATGTTGGAGTAGGTCATTCAACCCTATTATCTCCCCTAATTTCGCTCTCGCGTCTCATGTTTGATCTTTGACTTCTGGCCGAAATCAGATCGCCATGTTGATTCGTTAGTTACTGCACGCATATTTTTTTCTCTCCTTCTTTCTGTGTTTTTTTTTCTCTGTGTATCTTTCTGTTGAAGAGCGTAGGCTCGAAACGTTAAAGACTTGTTTTATTTATATTTCCTGAACGCCATACTAATACAATTGTTTGTTTGTTTTCCACCCGCCTTCGTCTTTTGTCTATTTTCATAAAGCTTCCCTATATATATATATATATATGCTACTTAATAATTTCAATGGAGGCAATGCAAGCGGAAACTAGAGGAACATAATTAATAACCACACTCGGAAATCAAATATATGCATATATTCTTCTACATTTACAAAATGGATATAAAAATTCCAAATATATAAATATAAAAATACATATAAATAGATAAATATCGATGTGATACACAAAACACAGTCAATTTACATTTAGAAGTTATAATACATTGGTGTATTAAAAATTTGAGATGATAAAACATTAAAAGGATGTACTAAAGACCATGAAAATAATACAAAAATATGAAAATTCCATCTGCGGGCTGTTTCAGAGATGTACCAATAATATGATATATTTCATATTTTTAAAACTGACATTCCCCTCATCAGGATGTTTTCACACAATATACAAAAAACAAATAGAGAAATACAATTATACAATTATATACCAACCAGCTGAAAGAATCGATTTTTTTTATTACCCACAAGGGGCCGATATAGAGGGGACAATACAAGGACATGTGGGGACATATAACAAATTAAAAAAAAGAACGAAAGTGCATGTTGCAATGAATGACAAAATGAAAATGAGAGATGAAATGAAGTATTCTCAGCCCCACCTCTGAGTCATTTCAATTTTACCTTTGTTCATTTTTTCTTTTTGTACTTGGTGCCTTTCAAGATGTCAAAACCTTACTCCTTTAGTAATTGCATGTAACCTATGTTCCATGGTAATTTTTGGGTGTCTAGTCCAACTTCCCACATTTCAAATCCTCCTTTGAATTTTAACACTTTTCCCTCTGCTCCTCGTTCAACAACAGGCAGCAATGCCCCCCTTGTACATCGTCAAACTTTTTTATTTCTTTGCACAGGTCCTTATTCATATTGTCATACATAATAGCAAAGTTACTTTTTTTCCTTATGAGGCAAATCCAATTATTCATCTCGTAACTTGAAGTTGGTTTTGGAGTCATTTAATGTCTGTCTCTGGCATGTGGGTGCTGTTTCTTAGTACCCCTAATTATAATTATATCTATATAATTATATGTCTATATGTGTATATATATATATATATATATATATATATATATAATATATATATATATGTGTGTGTGTGTGTGTTGTGTGTGTGTGTGGTGTGTGTGTGTGTGTGTGTGTGTGTGTGTGTGTGAGTGTGTGTGTGTGTATACATACATACATACATACATACATATATATATATATAGTGGAAGCAAGGTCTAGAATCAAAGGGCAGACAAATTATAAATCACTTCGGGTAGATGGCCCTGCTCAATCTATAGAAAAGGTGTAGGTAGAAACTTCATAAAATGAACCCAAAGTAAGCTATGGACATATAAAAGGTGCAGTAATATCAAAGGAAGGCTGACTGGGAAAATAGTTTTTGTGTATAGCAGATGCACAGGTGCAATAAACATCGAAGATGTACAGAAAACAGATTCCATCACATGTTGGGGAGGGAAACTAGAAGTAGTTGATAGCTTCCATCATCTAGGTGACCAAATCAGTAGCATGGGTAGATGCTCTGTGAGTACAGCTGCTAGAATAAGAAGAGCTTGGGAAAAGTTCAGAGAGCTCCTACCTCTGCTGGTAAAAAAAGGCCTCTCACTCAGGTTGAAAGGTAGACTGTATAATGTCTGTGTGTGAACAGCCATGCCACTCAGCAGTGAAACATGGGCTGTGACTGCTGAGGACATGCCTAGGCTTGAAAGAAATGAAGCTAGTATGCTCTGCTGGATGTGTAATGTCAGTGTGCATACATGACAGAGTGTAAGCACTCTGAGAAAGAAGTTGGACATAAGAAGCATCAGATGTGGTGTGCAAGAGAGACAACTGTGCTGGTATGGAATCTGTGGAAGCAGAAGACTCAGGGAGACATGGGATGAAGTGATGAAGCACAACCTTTGAACACTGGGCCCCACAGAAGCAATGACAAGCAACCGAGACCTTTGTAGATATGTCGTGCATGAGAAGACCAGGCAAGCCAAGTGATATCGTAGTTGTGGCCGATGCCAGTGTTGCATAACTGGCCTGTTTAAAAGCACCCTTCAATCATTGGGCAATATGCCATGCTTGTGAAAACCTGTTGGACTAAGTGAAATCATAGTCATGGCTGATGCTGGTGCTACCTGACTGGCACCTGTGTCGGTGGAACGTAAAAGCACCCACTACGCTCTTGGAGTAGTTGGCATTAGGAAAGGCATCCAGCTGTAGAAACCTTGCTAAATCAGATTGGAGCCTGGTGCAGCTTCCTGGCTGGCCAGTTCCCAGTCAAATCGTCCAACCCATGCCAGCATGGAAAGTGGATGTTTAATGACGATGATGTTGATGTTTATGATATATATATATATATGAAAAAATACGTCAGAATAGAAAATGCTAAAATAATTTTATAAAGAACATTTCAGTACCGGTTTCAGTCATTGAGACTTTTTCAACTGTACCAATTAAACAATTAAATTTAGAAAAATTAAAAGAAAAGTTTTTTTAAAAGAATATTTGTATAGTGTTCAAATATAAGTGGCATTTTCCTTGTTTCTGTCTGTCTCTGTCTCTCTTGTTTACTCTTGTGGGTTAGGGAAGAAGAAGAAGAAGGAGGAGGAGGAGGAGGAGAGGAAGAAGAAGAAGAATTTTGGAGTGCCATGATTGTAGTATTTTGAATGGTCAGTGGAGGCTAGCAGTTGCTGTTCAATTCATGAAAATATTTCTATTGAATGTTTTGTTTATAGAATTTGTGTAGGAGTTATACTAAAAAGCATTAGTGATAAAGTTATGAAGGAGAAGGAAGGAGAAGGGGGAGAAGAAGAAGAGGGAGAAGAAGAAGAGGGAGAAGAAGAAGAAAGAGAAGAAG
The DNA here is from genome assembly GCF_006345805.1 of Octopus sinensis. Classification (NCBI taxonomy): domain Eukaryota; kingdom Metazoa; phylum Mollusca; class Cephalopoda; order Octopoda; family Octopodidae; genus Octopus; species Octopus sinensis. The sequence goes on along the minus strand of NC_043000.1, from coordinate 74,070,580 downwards.
AAGAAGAAAGAGAAGGGAGAATATGAATGAGTGAAAGTAGTGAGGTGTTGAATGACTTAAAGTTGGCACGTTATGGATTATAGCAGTGATTGGGGCTGATTTTTAATGGATTCTTAGGAATGTAATATTTCCATGTGTATTTGTGTTATTCTAATTTATATACATAAATTCAGGGTGAATACTTGATAAGTATAAGCACCTGTATATGCCAGCTAGTAGCAGAGGTGCGAGGATATATGTATCAAATGAAATAAAAAACAGAACACAAAGGATGTCGCGGTACACATGTTTCGAGGTTTATAAAACAACTTATTCTTACATCAATGTATAATCGACATAACAGATAGTTTAAAGCCCTCTTCAGCCGCATGCAATTGCTACACCAAAGACTTGTATCACATTATGAAAGGTCTGAAAAAGAACATTTGGTATTAGAGAAAGGAAAGGAAAAAGAAGAATAGAGGGGAAGAGAAGGAAATGTTAATGATGTTGGAATCACCAAAAAAAATATAAATATAAATATATAAAAATATAAAGATATAAAGAAGGTCATCAATTCTAGAAATGTATTGTAAAAATGTAAAATGTACAAAAATAAAATAAAAATAAAAGTATACAAAGTGATCGTAAAGACAAAAGGATTAAGATAGAGAGATAAGGAGTTCTGATACTGATAAGTGTAGTAAATTACTTCTAATTACCGGAGGAAGAGGAGTGAAATATGATATTGTTGTAGTGAGTGGTCAGTTTATAGCAATCTGACGATACATGCTTTAAGTATATCTTGTATGTGTGTGTCTACATACTTACCCACTCTCACATACATAAACCTGTCTCATACAACTAATGATATGTATGGATGTAGGTATCATTACACACACCATATCAACCTCAATCAACACACACACACACACACACACACACACACACACACACACACACACATATATATATATAATTTACAAGATAAGGGCAAAAGAAAAATTCTAATGCCAAATATGCCGAAAAAAAGACAAAAATTGTCAATAACCATTATAATTTATGCGTCTCGAAACAAACCGATAGAAATTTCTTAAAAAATCCGTTATTACTCATACGAGTAAGTATGAGTGGGTATGAGTAAGTATTTCACTTACATCTCACGTATTTATCGCTGAAGAAGGGAAAATTCTTATGAATTATCCCCGAAATTGGACCAATACGGTAATAACGGATTTTTTAGAAATTTCTATCGGTTTGTTTCGAGACACATAAATTATAATGGTTATTGACGATTTTTGTCTTTTTTTTCGGCATATTTGGCATCAGAATTTTTCTTTTGCCCTTATCTTGTAAATTATTTATAAATTTAACCTTTATCGGTATTTTTTGATATGCTGGCCATTGATAAAATTTTTTTCCCGGAAAAAATTTTATCCTACATTAGTTATATATATATATATATATATATATATATCTTCTATTCTATATATAAAACTGAAATGCGTTTTTACCGCTTGGATCGCTTTCAATGCCACTACATCCCGTCCGATTCGCTCCAAAATTTACAGGGACATGTAGAATGAGGTGACGATGCGCGTGGGCTACCTTAGAAATCCCTGTCTTAAAAGGTGTGGTTGCTAGGGGCCATCTTCCTCACTCACCCTATTTCCTCCTTTCCATCTCTTACTCCTCTTCATAACTTTCAGAAGTCCACTACGGTTATTTAAAGTATCTGTCACTATTGATATTTCCTTTCTTTTTCACTGACTCTGTTTCCTACCTTCCTATCACTTCGGCGGCGTTCTTTTAAGTATACGTCTGTCACCAACAATCAACACACGAGCATGAGAACAAATATTATGAATCAGATATTCTTGCGTTCATTTATATGTGTGTGTGTGTGTGTGTGTTCTATATATATATATGTATATATAATGTATGTGTGTGTGTGTGTGTTCTATATATAAATATGTATATATAATGTATGTGTGTATGTGTGTGTGTGTTCTATATATAAATATGTATATATAATGTATGTGTGTGTGTGTGTTCTATATATAAATATGTATATATAATGTATGTGTGTATGTGTGTGTGTGTTCTATATATAAATATGTATATATAATGTATGTGTGGGTGTGTGTTCTATATATAAATATGTATATATAATGTATATATACAAAGTGTATATATCTGTATTTATATATATTAAACTTTTTCATACTTTTTAAACAAATTATAAATATAATTTCATAATTTTTTTTTTCAATTTAAATAATTTAAACTTTTCAATTTTATATTTTACTAGCAGTATCGCCCGGCGTTGCTCGGGTTTGTAAGGGAAATAATTATATAAGCATTTTTAGTGAGTTATAGCAAAAAAAATAGCAAAAAATGCATTAAAGATGGAATAAAAAATGATAGTAATTTCTTTTTTAAATCGTTGACTCATCGTAGACATTTTTAGAGAGTTACTTCCCTTATATAATAGCGAAAAATGCATTAAAATGGAATTAAAAAAATGATGGTAATTTTTTTTTAATCGTTGACTCATCGTAGACATTTTTAGAGAGTTACTTCCCTTATATAATAGCGAAAAATGCATTAAAATGGAATAAAAAATGATGGTAAATTTTTTTTTAAATCGTAGACTCATCGTAGACGCGCGCTAATACCCAGAAGGGCTCGATATGAATCACGACTATAAGATACCCGGTTTTGGTTACACTGCACCGCAAAATGTGGGAGTAGTTAGGAATCTAAATCGTAGGAGACAGACACACAACCTTACTTTTATATATAAAGATTTGTGCAACAACTAAAACATTCGGTTGTGCAAATTGTTTGCACAGGAAACCTGCCCTGTGTGGCGGTTTTTGCCGTTTTTGTGGATCTGTTTCAGCTTTTTTAGCGATTTCTGTTTTGGCGACTTCAAGCCATGAAGTCGTTGTTCTAAAAGAACGCTGGTCTCCTTCACAACGCATTACGACGTTGATTTCCTTACACTCCCTTCCCCACAGCTTCACGAGGGAGGGAAGAAGGGGGAGAAGCAACACAGGTGCAGGCGTGAGCGTGGACGCCAACTCCGCCGCCATCGACACACGAAAAAATATGCATTAAAATGGAATAAAAAATGATGTTAAATTATTTTTAAAATCGTACACTCATCGTAGACGCGCGCTAATACCCAGACGGGCTCGATATGAATCACGACTATAAGATACCCGAATTTGGTTAAACTGCACCGCAACATTTGGGAGTAGTTAGGAATCTAAATCGAAGGGGACAGACACTCACACAACTACAGTTTTATATATATAGATATATTTTCTATGTTATATTTTCTTTTTTTATGTTTTTGTTTTTGGTTTTTCACTGTTTGATTGCCTATTAGTGGTTTTATCTCTAATTTAATTTATACAGATATATATCTCATTTGTATACATTTGTATATATAATGCGTGCACACACACACACACACACACACACATATATATACACATATATATATGTGTGCATTACGTAGTCGGTCGATTCACCTGAAAATATGCACACCTATGTTAAAGGTGCTGACAAGTTTGCATCACAACTATTTTGTTCCTCAAATGAAAGGCGTCACCTCTAGGACAAAATTCCTCATCTTATAAAATGTGGCCCCAGTACACCCGAATGAAATCGGGTTATATTAACCAAAATGTGAAAAGGGGTCTAAATGGGGCTGGAAGGGGATTAAAATTTCAAAGAGCGGGTGTTTAGGAATTCTCTGTTGCATCAAGCTAAAAAATTTGCGCCAGCATTTTAATCGTCAATGTGTTGCCGTCCATGATAAAGAAGTTTTGAATGCTTGCTATGGTGAGTCTACTGTCGTGAGAAAGAATCACTTCAAAACTTGCTGTTTACGAATTTTCTTTTACATCAAGTTCAAAATTTTACGCCAGCCGTTAAACTGTCACTACGTTGCTGTCCGTCGTTAACAAATGCCAGCCATGGTGACTCTACTATCCTCAGATTCTATCCCTTCAAACTTTGGTTTCCAATATTTTATCATTTTTATTCAGCTCGCAAGTTCGTCTGTCCCTTTTGAATGTTAGCGTTTTGCTGTCTGCCTTGAAGCAGACCTTTCCATTGCCACTGCCTCATATTTCTGATTGATCTTTCTAAATATTTTATTTCTCAACTTACTCAAGATCTTCTGTTGTTTATAAATGGGAGAGAGATAGATAAAGATAGAGAGTAAGAGAAAGCGAGAGAGAGTCAGAGAGAAAAGAAAAGTAAGAGAGTGGGAAAGTGAGAGAGAAAGGAGAGAGAAACAAATACGGAGAATCATCATCATCATCATCGTTTAACGTCCGTTTTCCGTGCTAGCACGGGTTGGGCAGTGTGACCGGGGTCTCGGAAGCCAGGAGGCTGCACCAGGCTCCAGTCTGATCTGGCAGTGTTTCTACAGGTGGATGACCTTCCTAACGCCAACCACACTGTGAGTGTAGTGAGTGCTTTTTTCGTGCCGCCGGCACTGGTGCCAGGGGGGCTCGCAGTGGCAACGATCGGTTGGTGCTTTTTACGTGCCACCAGCACAGAAGCAAGTCAAGGCGATGCTGCAATCGGCCACGTTCGGATGGTGCTTTTTACGTGCTGAAAGGAAGCAACAGAAAGTAACACCCACACTCTTACCCGCGCGTAGAGCGGGTCACCTTCAGCTAGTATATATATATATATATATATATATAAATAGGGGAATGAATTATCCTATGTTTATCGTCAGCATGGAAAATTCGTTGAACCGAAACCAGGGTAGCAAATTCACGTCAGAAACACGGATGAAGCGACCTGTCCAAGGGTAGAAACTCCGGGTTCATGTGCAGAAATTTGTGTGTTGTATATGAATAAATGAAAGAATGGAGTCGAACGAAGATGTTAACAAAATTCCTTTACTCTCGACATATGTTTCGAAGACAACATGGTTTCATTCCAAAGGAATAAAGGGTGCATTAAGCAATCTTCTCATTGACAACAAGACAAGCAAAAATTTCGATGACTGCTTACAAACGATAATGAGTGTTTTAAAAAAACCGTTAGAAGAATTGACGTCAAAGATAGATAGTAGGAAGAGAAGGGTTAAAGGAATAATAGGTAGGGAACAAATGGAGAGGGAAGGGTACGTTGATTGAAAGAATGTTCGAAGGCTTAGGAAAGAATTTCGCTATTGAAGTGGAGTGCACGTTAAGCTAATTGTTCAAACCACAGTGACTATCGTTATCATTTATATGAGTAGAAAGTATGTTTCTGCCAGTGTTTACATTTGTATGATTTTTCTATGAGTGTGTTTACAAGGGGAACCTTAGAGAAGAGAATATGGAAGAGTTCAGAGTTGCAAATGTTACAAAATCTCCTGCCCTTATCAAAAGGACAGGATACAGTCAGTATGAACCAATCTAACTTGAAATTTGTATTGTTGTCTTTAAGACGCCAAACTAATTTACTTAGCCCTGTACTATGTCGTTTTTTACTATCCCTGAATGTTGAATAATGGTTTGAAATTCTTTTAGATAACTGGGAAGTGGACGCTCCTATATAGAAGAAGACATCGGTACCGGAAGAAATTCTACACTGGTAAATAGAATTCTTAATCTTAGAATTACTAGACAAAAATTTACTTCTGTTGGGGTTGTCCTCCGAGATCGAAACGAAGTTTTTATTGCTATGATTGTTGTTACTATTATTATTAGCGCCAACAACTACACTATTTCTATTATTATTAGTATTATTAATGGTAATACAACCAGTAATACCACCGACAATAATACCGTTATTGTTATTACCATCAATATTACCATTGTTATTAACACGACTAATACTATTATTAATATTATCATTGTTAACACTATCGCTGCTGCCAATGCTATTCCTATTATTATGATTGTATGATGGGTTGGAATTAGCAAGATTAGTGTTGGAACTCCCGGGTGAAGAACCTTTGTTTAACAGCTTGGTATTGTGAGAAGATATAATTTGTGAAAGATTTCTAGTGTTAGAGAAAGCGTTTCTAACTATGTGGGAATTGATATTAGAATGATATCTAGAATTTCTGGGAAAGTTCCTAACAACGGCTTCACGGAACTGCAAGGGAAGGTTCGATTTAATTTGTTTTCCGAAAGGTATTACGAACCAGATACAGTTTTTTGTGGCCTTTGAATTGTACTTAGTGTTATTTGTGAAAGTAAGGGGAAAATTTCTGGGTTGGAAATTTGGGGTTGAATGGCGCTTACCTCCCCTAGTCCGTAAAGACACTATTAGAATTGAAATCACTATTCCTATTACGAGTAACTTTTCTATCTGGAGAAGCAGATGCTGGTTTAGAATGAGCTGAATCGATGTATGACATTTTCTCCTTATAACCGGCTTTTAACAAGGCGGCGTTATAGAAGTCAGCCTTTTGGTTAAAGATGTCGACATTGGCAGATAATTTAGACAGTCTCAAGGATATGTTTTTGACTAAATTATCGGTAACTGGCCTGGCATGATTACTGTAAATGCTAATATACTTAAGATTTGTGGAAGGTTTATGATAAGGGAAGTATGAGTTATTCTGCAGATTGAGGGTAATGTCTAAGAAGTTGGCTTTAGTTAATTCATCGTCAAAGACGATGCGAAAGCCCATTCTACTAAAAAACCTAACTAATCTGTTCTTAACCTTCTGTATTTTTTGATTCGAAACGTTTTGGAGGTAAAGCAGACAATCGTCGGGAACTGGTCGGCCATTTCATAAAGAATATAAATTTCGACCAAATCGGCTATCTGGGCGCTGTCTGTACTTCCCATTAGTACATCAAACGCATTAGGAGTATCTCTACCGACCCACAACTTGCTATCGAACTGGATGAAAGATTTCCTAGCAGTCAATATCACATTAGTCTCCTCCCTGGAGATATATATGTATATACGTATATATATATATATGTATATATATACACATACATATACCTACACATATATGATGATACTTCCATCCAAAAAGAAACTGTCTGAAACCTGTGTCTATCATACATTACAAAATGTTTTCAATTAAATGCTATGCTGTGTGTGAGAAGACCTGGCAAGACAAGTGAGACCATAACCCGTGGCCTTTACCAAGGGTGTAGCCAGCCCACTTATGCGTACCTTTCCTTCTTTTGACACAAAACTCTGCTTGTGAAGACCTGTTGAGGCAAGTGAAATCGAAATTGAACCAAATTCGACGACTGGCACCCATGCCAATGGAGCGCTAACAGCTTCATCCAAGCGGGATCACTGCCAGAGCAGCCATCTGGCTTCCGTGCCAGTGGCATGTAAAAACCACCATTTGAACGTGATCATTACCAGCGTCACCTTACTGGCACGTGAACAAAGCATTTGAGCGAGGTCGTTGTCAGTGCTGCTGGACTGACTCCTGTGCAGGTGGCACATAAAAATATACCATTTGAGAGTGGCTGTTGCCAGTACTTCCAGACTGCCCCTCTTACCGGTGACACTTAAAAGCACCCACTACACTCTCAGAGTGGTTGGTGTTAGGAAGGGTATCCAGCTGTAGAAACTCTGCCACGTCAGATTGGAGTCTGGTGCAGAAGCAGAGATTATAATGGAAAAAATAATCGAAAGATACTGGAGATAACAATATTGTAAATGGCTATGAAGATATTACAGATATTTTAGGCTCAAGTTTTAGGACCATCTAAGGTTAAATTCAATATTATTGTCCTTAAGTTCCCAATTTTTTCTTGATAAAGATGAACTACTAGCCTTGTGTTTGAGCCTTTAAGCCTAAAAATTTTTAGGCTCAAACACAAGACTAGAAAAATTTGGGAACTTAAGGACAATAATATCAAATTTAACCTTAGATGGTCCATTATCGGATCAGCTGCGTCTTATAAAAATAATAGAACAGGATGCCAGCTATGTTGCGTAGAACTTCTAAAAGTCAGTAAATTCAAAGATAAAAACAAACTAATTAATAAAAGATCTGAATTTAAACCATCATGTATGCATAAATTAACTAAAAGTTTCAAATATTATAAGGCTTAAATTTCATAATCCTTAATTCTCCACTGTAATATCTTCATAGCCATTTACAATATTGTTATCTCCAGTATCTTTCGATTATTTTTTCCATTATAATCTCTGCTTTTGTACTTTGATGTTGTGCTTTTTCTTAAGTTTTCTTATTTAATGTATCTTTCTCACCTTTCTTATTTTTCTTATGATTTTTCTCTTATTTTTTTCCTTTCCTATTTCTTTCCTATGTTTTCCTATTTTCCTTTTTCTTCTTATTTTTTCCCCATCTTTTTCCTATCTTTTCTGGGATTTTCCTGATTTTACTTTTACTTTTATTTTTACTTTTTTGTTTACTTTTTTTTATTCTATTTATTTAGTCATTCATTTTTTTCTTTCTCTCTAATTTTTTTCTCTCTAATTTTACTGTATTTTTTACTTTTCTCTAATTTTACCGTTTATTTTATCCTTACATTTAATTATTAACTTGCTAATTAATTAAAACTGTTACATCCCCAAAATCAAGATAGATATTTAGAAGGTGTGATGCTTTTGCGTGTGTGTATGAATGAATCCTCCGGCGTATAGGTATGAAAATCTATACATTTTGAAATTTACACGTATGCATGCGTGAACGAGTGGAAGTGTACACACACTCACACACATGTATATATGTATATGTGTGTGTGTGTGTGTATGTGCGTATATATGGGTATGTGTGTGAGGGCATATGTATGTGTATGTATGTGTGTGTGTATGTATGTACCTGTGTGTGCATATGTGTGTGTGTATATATGTTTATTTTTATGTATTTTATGTATGAGTATTTGGGGATGTACATATGTGTTTAGATATGTGTATATGTAGGTATATATAAGTGTATGCATATGTGTGTGTGTATGTGTTGATGTGTACATATATATGTGTATGCATATGTATGTGTGTATATATATATATATATATATATATATATATGTGTATGCATATGTATGTGTATGCATATATATATATTTATATATACACGTGTGGGCTTGTAGATTCGAGAATGTATAGGTATGTGGATATGTACATATGTGTGCATGTATATGTAGTATATTTGTATGTATATATGCGTTAGGTATGTATAGGTGTACATTTGTATGTGTATATATGTAGGGGTATCTGTATATATGTATGTATATATATATATATATATATATATATATATATATATATATATATATATATATATATATGTATATATGTGTATGTGTATGTATATGTGCATATGTATGTGTGTGTATGTATATGTGTGAGTATGTGTGCGCATATATATATGTGTGTATGTATATGTATGTGGATGTATATATGCATATCTCTATATATATAAAACTGAGAATGTGTGTCTGTCTGTCTGTGTGTTTCCCTAAAACTTGAGAACTACACAACCAATTTCATTCAAATTTTACACATGCTTTACTTAGGGTCCGGGGAGTGTCATCGGCAAAAAAATGTTTAACTTTTTGCCTAGGGCGAGCCCACAGCAATATCATATCTTCTCCACTACGATTCCCTAAAACTTGAGAACTACACGACCAATTTCATTCAAACTTTACACATGCCTTACTTAGGGTCCATGTAGTTTCATGGGCAAAAAAAAATGTTCAACTTCTTGCCCAGAGCGAGCCCATAGCAATATCATATCTTCTCCACTATTTCAGTATTACGTGTTAAAAGTGAAACAAAAACATTTCTCTATTTTATGTCAGATGATTTCACTTTAACAATAAAAATAATAATAACAATTAAATTATATGTAGTAAGTAATAATTAAAATCAAACTAAAGTTTAATATAATCGTAACATAACAAAAGTAAAAATAGCTATTGGTATAAAATTGCATCAATGACTTGAACTTGAATCAGTGGTTTCACATGAATGGGAATAAATAAAAAATAAAATTTAAGTGCAGAAATGGAATAGTCCAGATGGAGGTGTGCACGGCTTTTACATTAGATTATTTGCTAATTAGCTAACATTAAGTATCTATATGAAGTTTGGCTGTATGTAATGTCTGTTTTCTCGAAAGATGCTTCTACTGAGTACCGCTGTTGGTTTATTTCTGATCCATAAAGGCCTATAGCTTCAAAAGAGTACTGCATTTTGGTTTACCGTAAGGTTTGTTGTTATTATTATTACTGTTTTACTATTGTTATCACGTTTGCTGGTTCCTCGTAAGAGAAGCGTTGTTGTGTTGCATTTGTTAAATAATTGTAAACCGTAACCCTCCCCCTTTTAGAGAAGGAGCTTTGGTTATTGTTTAAAAATTGAATTGTGTCCCTGTTTGGGGAAATTGACAATATTTTCACCGTTTACACGGAAGCATTTTTGTTACAATGTCTTCGATGGAAGAAAGTCCAAAAATGAATTTCGCTGTAGCCGTCGGCGGGCGGCGAACTCATTAAAATTAAAATGGAAGAAATACAAACCTATTTCGGATTGATCACCGACAAAGACGGTGAATCTAGAATAACACCACCAAACGAAATAAAAAATTAAATTAAAGAAAAGACTATTGCCTATAAAGTATACAATGTAGAGAAAAAAAAACGATTTGATCACCTGGAGGAAAGCACCATTGAAAAGTGTCTTGGTGCAACTATGAAAGATATCAAGTATCTAATCAGAGGCGGTAAATTCGCCACAAAAGAAGCAAGGTTCGAGTCAACAGAGCATCAAAGGAAGTACTCGACTCGAACCTTGCAAAGTGGAAATATTTTATTTTTACCTTTATATCTGGGACGTAGGACATCCCGGATAAAAATTAAGAATGTCCTCCCACCAGAAGTAGAGATAGGCTGGATTGTAGCCACACTTCTATACAAGAGGGAGGACAATATACAATTGATCGAAATTGCAAGAGACGGGCCTACAATTCCAGTCTGTTATATATTTTGAGTATTGTTATCACTAGCTATATCAAGATATAACTTTGTATTTTACGCGTAGATGTATATATATATGTACATGTAATATGTAAACATATATATATGCACTAGCACTATGACCTGGCGTTGCCGGGTCATAATGCTAGTATGTATGTATATATATATATATGTATATGTGCTTATAGATATATGTATATATAGATGTGTGTATACGTATGTATGTATGTGTACGCGGATGTGTGTATGCGTGAACATGTGTGAACATGTACACACGTATACATACATATATATATGACCGCGTGTGCGCCGTTGGCGATTTTTCCCTCTGTCTTCCCTTCTCTGGATCTTTCTTTTTCCTATGTTTCCGACGAAGAGATCCGCTCGAAACGTTAAACCCTCCTTCTTTCCTTCTTTCATGAGCGTCCAATAATACTATATTTGTTCCACGTCCTCGCGTTGTTGTGCTTTTTGGGCTTTCTTGTTTGGATTAACTTTATATATATATATATATATATATATATATATATTCAATACAGATATAGGGTGAAATATAATTAATTTAATAAAATCAACAAATTTCACCTAGTAGTATTTCTGTATGGAAAAGGACCATATTCGGTAAAAATTTATATAATTATAATAATAAGGGTTTTTTGCAACAAGTTGCTTAAACCACATACCGAAAATATTAGAAATAGCAGCCAAAGGGCTACTATTTCCTTTTACTACAAATGAAGTCTCCACAGACAACAATGTTTGTAACTCACATATGGCAGAAAAAGAAGAAAAACACCGAAATCACACAGTCTTCGGATTAATTATGGACGTACGTTTCTGGATTAGAATCGTAAGGTTCATTTCCTTTATCAACATAATACTCCTCATAAATCTAGAAATGCTAGGAAAACTTACCTCTTATATTTTCGACCAAGCAACATCGAAAAATACAAAAGTCAACTAGCATATCCACAAGTGAATTCGTATTTCCCTCCAGAATCTACTAGAATCTACTCCAAAATACTACTAGGTGAAATTTGTTGGTTTTATTGAATTAATTATATTTCACCCTATATCTGTACTGACTATTTTTATCTATGACAATACTACAAATCTTCTTTTGGCAGTACTATTTTTGTGACTCACATGGTGGGATTCTGGAGGGAAATACGAATTCACGAGTGGGATTATAGAGTGTGGAGGGATGGGAAAGTGAGTTGTGAAAATCTGAGTGAAGGAAGACACCTGGATAGCAATGATACCAAGTGGCAAAATATTATGAAAGGAGTGGGATTAAAGAGTGTGGAGGGGTGGGGAAATGGGTGGTGAAAACATAGGTATATATAGAGTGGGTTGGGTCGGTGGCTGCTGGATAGCAATGATACAGAGAAACAGGGCTGTGAGGACAGGATTGGGGAGTGAGAGGTAGGCATAGTGTATGAAGGAGGAAATGTGAGGAACAGAAGGAAAGTAGAGTTATAGATTGTTTTTTTTTTTTGGTGTATGGTGTGTGAAAAGTTTTCTTGTCACATGTGGATGGAACACACAGGTCGGAGGCAAAGCGGATAGTAATGATATGATACAGTGAGACAGAACCAAGAGGAGAAGATTGGTGGGATCTTTTCATTTTCGAAGCCAATTTTTTCAAATTTTTCCTACTGAACCAAACAATTTGAAACTTCGTATACTGGTAGAATGTGTCAAAAGTAAACTTAATTGTAAACCAGAATGAAAACGGAATTGTAACTTCTAAGTTTAACATTGTTTAATAATTAGAATTTTAACCAATAGTATTCTATCTTTCGGCTTGATATTATTTACTCCGTCTCAATAGACGTGACTACCAATTTGGTGACGTAGTAAACACATTTGATGTGAAATGTAAACACAACTGAAATTTTTTATTACTCGTAGCCAGCGTGTAAATATCCGCTTTTCGTAAACAACTAAATTCGCTTGGCGTCGTACACAGTTTTTCAGTTCCCTAGAATTATATTTGAAACAAAATAAAAAGAAAAAGATTCATACGCATAAATATCGGTTAATATAGGGCGTCTGAGGGGCTGAGGGGCTGACCCGGGCACCAAAACAAAAAAAAAATAGTGTAATATGTGTAAAACAACTTGCTCTAAACGAATATGAAAAAAAAAATGCGCTCTCGCGAAAGAGGGGTGGGGGAGAGGCCTCGGAAAATTTATGTCGGGAATTTCCGAAAGCGTCTGAACCGGGCACAAAAACAAAAACAAAAACAGCGTAATAGGTGTAAAAAAAATTGCTCTAAACGAATAGGACAAAAAAAATGCGCGCTCGCGAAAGTGGGGTGGGGGAGAGGCTTCGGAAATTCATACATGAATCATAAACTCCGTATTTTTGTACATATTTCGCAAAAAAAAAAAAAATAAAGAGAAGAAATTCTGGAAAAAGTGAAGAAATGTTGAATCTCTGCCATGTGAATCAAAATACGTGTCAGAAACATCTTGAAATACTACAGAAATTATGTTACGAAAATGATAATGTATACATACCTCTTTGAGTGGTCCATCGACAGTGTTGATAAAGAAATGAGATGGGTTGCGTTTGGAGGAAAAAATTATCGCAGGCCAGGATAAAGACTTGCTGCTGCCAATAAGAATACGTGTATTCTCTTGGCAGCAGGTCTGATGCTGTCCAAAAAAAGGAACTTCGCCATGTATTGTTTTAGGTAACAGGCACGAATGCCTGGGCGAACAACCGATTTCTTCACTGACCCCCACAATCTCTCTATTGTCTGCGTGTGCACCGACGCGTTTGTCGGATCCACAAAGTTTTCGCTGTGGTTGACGCGGAAGTGAGTATACCCGATATTTCCAAGAGAGTTATAAGCACCCCAAGAATCACTATATACTACCGACCCTTGGCGTATATATCGGGTAATTAAGGGGATCAGTGTGGCGGCATCTCGCCTTTCCTCTTCACCACACTCAGATGAAAGAGGTATCAAAAATTTCTTTTTGGCTACCCGCTCGATTCCACCGAAGAGCCAGATAGTTTTTGTCAGTCTTCCTCGATTGTATTTCCTCCTTACAATAACAGATTCGTCGATCTCCACTTCAACTCCTGGTCCACCGATTTGGTCCTGGTAATTCTCTACCCAATGTTGACAAACCTCGGAGCAGAAGGATCGCCAATCAATTGAGGTCGAATACGAAATTTTCAAATTTTCAACGGCTAATGAGTGCGACCAACCGTCTATGAGGAAGTAATTCACAAATAACAAGATTTGACATGGTGGTAGCTGGCTCTTCCCCAAAAATGTATTGCTGTATAGGGATATTGAATATCCACATTGTGTTGGCCGTTGCCTTCGACGGCGAACAGTCCTTCCACATCGGAAGATGTTTGTATTTCCTTGCAATGTACATGGTAAATTGCATCTAGGGCAGTCAACTGTGCGAGGAATGATATTATGTTTTCGAAAAAAATCCAATGCCTCAATGTCATTAGTAAATCGGCGAATCCCATCCTGTAATGTTAATTCACATGAATTGCAAAGGGCCATTCTCTATCATAAAACTTAACGCTTGTGTATCTACGACTGAAATGAATATATGAACTTGTTCTGTACCAAGGAGCGGGAAATCCTCCACACCAGAAGAATGGATGAGTAAACACTGGTCAATGAAAGATCAGTCTTTTGTCTAAGAACAGTTGTTTACAAGACGAGGACAGTTGTCCTTAAGGACAACTTGAATAGAACTTGGTACCAACTATCGTCTTGTTATATTTGCACTATATTAATGTATAATATCATTGCTATTGTGTAGTGGTTTAATAAAGTATTGATTCGGTATTATCTGATGGTTGATGATTGATTTGGATATATTTCTCCATTTTCTCATTTTGTATATATATATATATATATGTGTGTGTGTGTGGGTGTATGTATAATCATTTTCTTGTCAATTAATGATTCCTATCAATATAAATATTCCCCCACTACATGTCTACTATTACATGTCTTAAAAAAGAAACAAAAAGTCTCATTGTTTTGGGCGAATGATTCAACCATTATGAAACCAAAGATTTTTTACTGTTGTTTCTGAAGGCAGCTGTGCACCTCACCAACCCACCCATCCCACTTTACATGACACATTCACTTGCATTCTTTTATTTATTCTGATCTCCCACCCAAAGAATATTCATCCTAATAATTTCCATGACTTTTGTTTCGGGTGAACTTCTACTTAGAAGGAAATTCCATTTATGCATGTATGCATACATTTACACTGAGAAAAGTCATTTAACATTGTCTTTACATTTGGATGTTTATCATTAAAAAATGTTTTGAAACCTAGAATTGTTTCTTCTTTTATTAATTTCAGTCAGTGTGCTATGACCATGCTCAGGCACTGTCTTTGGGTGTCTTTCATTGATCCTATCAATATTAGAGATAATTTCAAACATAGGGCAGGGTCCCATTTTAACGATGCCTGTTCATTGAAAGTAACCTTTGATAGCCTAGTATACTAGAGCAGTAAACATGTAAATGAACACATACACATACACACAAACACATCTTGCGGGCTTCTTCATAGAATCATTCTCCCAATTTGACTCACATGACATTGATCAACCTAAGACTACAGTAAAAGACAACCCAGAAACCCATGGGTGTGAAGCAAATCTTTCAACCACAAATCTATCCTTTGAATGTAATGCCATCATGACAAATTATTCCATGAAGAAAGTTAAGCTGGAGTCAGCACCAGAAATTAAGGCATCCATCATCTGTTGGTAATGGTCGGGAATATTTTGAGAATAAAAAGAAAATACAGCTAATCAAACTACCTGACTTTGTAAAGAAGATAAATATTGAAAAAGTAAAGATACTCAAACCAAGTTATTTGGTTTCTGAAATTATTGCCATGGTTGCAGCACCTCAGATTTAAGGTGAGAATCTTGTCAAGCCTGCTATGATAGCTTGTGCAAATGAGGTTCTGGGAAAAGATGCTGAACCTACTCTGAGTACAATTCCACTTTCAAATAACACAATTACAAGAAGACAGGATGAAATGTCTAATTTTGTTGAGGAGAAAGAAGACTCTGGAAATTCTCCGAACGACCAATTTTTCTATCCAGGTTGATGATAGCACAATTCATAACCAAGTTATCCTTCTGGTCTATGTCAGATTCAACTATGAAGATGATATAAGGGAAGAAATGTTATTCATTAAAAGTTTTTTTTGAAACACCTAATGGAGAAGATATATTCAATGAAGTAATGCAGTATTTTAAGATAAAAATATTCCATCGACTAATTTGATCAACACTGCATCATATGGAGCTGCAGCCATGACTGGAAAAGTGAAAGGCTTTGTTTCTAGAATGAAATCAGTTGCTCCTCACATTTTAAATATACGTTGCATTATCCACAGACAGCATGTGGTTGCTAAGAATATTGGAGGACACATGGAAAATGCACTCAACACTTCCATACATACAAATAACATTGTCAAATCAAACTCTGTGAATAATAGATTTTTTATGCAATTCTGTGAAGATGAAGATTTTAAAACCCTATTGCTTCACACAGAAGTAAGATGGGTCAAAAGGCATGAGCCTTGAAAGACTAGTGAATTTGTAGGAGCCATTAATCCACTTTTTCATGTTCAAGAGTCAGATGACTCATTACAACTCCAAGACAAACTGATACAGCTAAGAAAATTTTGGAAAGACTTTCTGAGTTTAAAAAAAATATACTTGAGTGATATTTTTAAAACAGTGAATCTGCTTAACTGCAAGGTAGAAAATCAGATTTGGTCACCTGTATACTGCTAGTATACATATATACTAGCAGTAAAACCCATTGTTGATCAGGTAATTACTTTGGCTGTTTATCGAGAGCCACATTTAAAGTATTATATGTATAATTTACTTCTCCTGTATGTGTGTATTTTTATAAGAGAAAACCATGTAATAATTGAAGTAGAAGAAAGATTAATATCATACATGAACTTGTGTTTGTTTATGATAGCTAAGGCGGTGATAGACAGCTAATGCGTGCATGAATGCGATGCGATCTCTGCCCAGTATGCCGAAGTGAAGAATGCATTAAGTAAATAAAAAGCAAGCGATTATTAGAGAGTAATAGCTGCCTTAGCCGCGTGCATAAACGCGATGCGTCCATAAACGCGATGCGTCCATAAACGCGATGCGTCCATGTGTTACGTACGCTACCGGAAACACACTCACGGGCGATATCACCGCCGAGATGACAGCTTTTCGATCGATCGCGTCGCTGGCCGCCAACTCTTTGCTCGCTCCAAATGCTATTGCTCTCTACTACAAATCCCTTGTCTGCACCCAACTTTATTACTAATATAATTATCGTTGTTGTTGTCGTTGTCATCATCATCATCATCGATTAACGTCCGTTCTCCATGATGGCATGGGTTGGACAGTTTGACTGAAGTCTTGGAGAGCCAGCTGCTGCAACAGGCTCCAATCTAGTCTAGCATAATTTCTACATCTCAATGCCCTTCCTAACGCCAACTATTCTGAGAGTGTAGTGGGTGTTCTTTATGTCTCATCAGCACAGGAGCCAGCTAGCGGGTCACCGGCCCCCAGCTACGGTATTGGTTTTACTTGACTCAAGCATACTGCAAGCTTACGCATGTCCTCGGTATTGATGGCCCATGTTTCACTACCGTATAGCATGGCAGTTCACACACATGCATTATACAGTCCACCTTTCCCCCTGAGTGAGAGGCCATTAGCTGCCAGCAGAGGTAGGAGCTCCCTGAATTTGCTCAGGCTATTATTACTCTAGTTGCTACACTCGCAGCGCAATCACTCCCACTACATACTTGGTCGCCTAGGTAGTAGAAAGTATTTATTACTTCTAGTTTCTTCCCCAGGCATGTAATGGAAGCTGTTTTCTGAACACCTTCAGTGTTTATTGCCCCACTGCATCTGCCACACACAAGAAATAATTTTCCCAGTTAACCTTCCTTTGATATTGCTGCACCTTTTATGTGTCCATAGCTTACACCGGGTGCATCGTATGGAATTTCTACCAATGCCTTTTCTACAGAGGAGTTTGTGATTTGACAGCCTGCACAGTAACTAAAACTTTGGTTTTGGCTAGGTTAGCCCTAAGGCCATTCAATTCTAGACTTTGCTTCCGCGCCCTAACCTTTGGCTCCAGTTCCGGCAGTGACTCTGCTATTAGTGCAAGGTCATCAGCATAGAGGAGCAGCCTGTCTTGAATTCCTCTGTTATTGCCTGGAGGACTATAATGAATAAGAGGGGGCTGAGGACTGATCTTAGGTTGACCCTTACCCCTACCCGATATTCTTCACTGTACTCGTTGCCAACCGTCACCTTACTGTACATGGCTTGTACAGCTCTCAATAAACATTCATCCATCCCTAGTCTCCTCATTGACCACCAGATAGGGGATCGGGGGAACCCTGTCAATGAAAGCCAGGTATAGAGTTTTATCTTGGACTAGCTATTTCTCCTGCATCTGTCTTATCAGAAATATAGCATCAGTGGTGCTTTCCCCTGGCACGAACCGAAACTGCACTCATCTGGACTGCCTCTCTTCCTAATTACTTGGGCTATGACCCTCTCCGTGACCTTCATTACCTGATCCAACAACTTGATACCTCTGTAATTATTTGTATCTAATGCGTCACCTTTACCTTTGTTAGCAGTTGACTATGGTGCTGCTACACCAGTCATTGGGTATGACTCCTTCATGTATCACCTAGTTGACTATGCTATAGCCGACACCGCTAGATAGTTTGAGCATCTCTGTGGTGATTCCTGATTGCCCAGGGGCTTTCCCTGTCTTCATACTCTTAATTGCTTTACCTACCAAGGCACTGTCAATTTAGTTAGATAGCTGGTCCCTCTGTTGGGCCGGCATTCGGCAGACTCTCTTTCACACATTCATTCACTTTATTTAGCAAACTTTCATAATGGCGTCTCCAAACCTGTCTCTTTGCAGCTTCGTTTAAAGCAAGTGAACCATCACCCATGAGGACACATTTCTCTCCTAGGACATCGCGATTCTCTCTCACACACTGTCTGGCAACAGGAAAATACTTCAAGTCTTTGGTCATCACAGCGCAGAACATTGGCAAATTTTTCCTTATCTGCTTCCCCTCTGGCCAAATAAACCTATCTCCTAGCTTCCCTTTTGGCAGTCTGATACAATTCCCTGCTATCACCGGTCTTCCAGTCCTTCAAAGCCTGTTTCTTTTCCTTACTAGCCCTGTCAACAACATTGTTCCACCACCACATTACCTTGGGTTGAGAGGAGACTTTGCACCATCCACAGATCTGGTCACTAGCCCTCAAAAGGTTGTCCTGTAGAAACCTCCAGTTGTCTTCCACAGCTTTGAGTAATATGTCTCTGAATCTCTTTTTGCAGGATCCTTAAGCTTCCAGACCCTTCTCCTCCATTCTGGTCGTCTTCTGGGCATCCATTTAGCCCTGATCCTGAAGTCGCTAACTACTAATCTATGTTGTGGGGTACATTCTTCACCTGGGAAGGTTTGGGCATTTACAAGTAGTTGTCTTTCCTGTTTCCTAGTGAGGATGTAGTCAATTTGACTAGTGTGTCTACCAGATTGGTAGGTTACTAAATGGCCCTGAATATGCTAATCGATTAGCATTTAGTAATTATGATACTTCTACAATTGAAAATAATTTTAATAAATAAGGAATTTATGTATTGTGGCATTTGATACTTGTCAATTGTCTACATTGTTCACATAAATGCCAGTACCAGGCAGAGGTGGTTTCCAGCAGTAAGAGAAGCTTAAGAATAAATAAATGGAAATTTGTTGGCAGAACAAAGTTAGCAACCTCTTACACTCTCAGTGTTGTGATGAGAGCCAAGGTACCCTCTTGTGAGGAATGGACTGAACCGAAAGGGTGTATATAGTTTGTATTATTTCATAGTGAAGTTCGAGAGTGTGGGTTGGTTTGTTCATTTGGAATATTTGTTTATTCTTGAGAGATAGTTATGTTGTTATTGCTGCTGCATTATCTTATTTTATCACACTGGTACCACATATTTCAGGCCATAATTGCAATAGTGGTGGTACTACTATATTGGATACAAACCATGTTACAGCATCTGGCGGCAAAAGGCTCGAAGATCACGTAGCATGTAATTCACCTGCAAACTAAGCATTAAATTCTTTCTTACAAGATTGTCATCCTTCTGAAATTCCCTTGTCCATGTTATTTCCTCTGCAGCCATCCACAAATTTTATTCAAGATCAACTACGTCAATCTTACCAGTTTTGAAGGCACAGCTCTTGTCTGAGAAGGAATGCAAAAGGCAAGGATACAGCCAAATTGTTCAAATAAAACATGGGAAAAAAAATCCTAACACCCACTACTATTCCTGTGAATTAGTAAGCTGTAAACTATATCAAACTGAGCCCACATCATCATCTTTAACATGTCTCACAGCTAGAACCCTTTTACTAAATATTTTAGCCAATCATTTATCTCCAGAATGGCAGCTTCTACATGGAATCACATTCTCATCAGACATTAATTTACACGAGTTGAAAAAAGACATCATTTACATTCACATTAACAGTTTAGGAAAGCCTGCAGATGTTCTCTTGCTCGCACTTTATATTAATACAAATAAGAATTTTTAACAAAGGTACATAGCCAAAAATTTTATAGGAGGAAATAATGTCAACTATATTGACCCACCCCTGGTCTTGGGGTTGTGGTTGCAGAAGATGGTTGTGGTGGTGGCATTGGAGGTTGTAGTAATGGTTGTAGTGGTGGTTGTGAAGATGATTCTGATATTGATAGTCTTTGCATTGAGGTGGTGGCAGAGTAAATAATAAGAGCCCAGTTAACACAAGATTCTTAAATTTTGGAGATCATAAGATAGAGAGCAAGAAGTTAAAAGTTCCAATACTGTCCCAATTCCTACACCCCAGATTCTTCAACTATTTTATAAGAAAGGGGTTAATGGCAGGATAGGGATTCAGCTTAAAAATAAATTGTATAACAAAAAATACATAAATAAATTACTGCTCCAACGATGTAATTTTAGTATGTGTGTATGTATGTATGTGTGTGTGTGTGTATGTATGTATGTATGGATCAAAACAGTTTGATTCAAATTCTGTGGTACTTATATATTCATACATACATATACATGTAGATGTATATAACATATATATATATTGTATGTAAACATCTTTTATAAATAAATATATAATTCATGCATCTATAATACACACACATTATAAATATATACACATATATGCATATGCATTAGAATATGTGTGTATAGGTGTATATATATATATATGCATATGTTTGTATACATGTGTGTGTGTATAAAAATAAATATAAGCATAACCAATGCAAACAATGGAAAATAATTTAAACACTCATTTTATATATACTCAGGATCTACACAAATTTTGTATATACTCCACGAAGTTTGAAAGGTAAAGATCCGGTATTTTAAATTTTTGTTGCATTTCTAATCTTTCTGATGTCTAAGGATGGATATTTATGTGTATGAATCTTTTTCTTTTTATTTTGTTTCAAATATAATTCTAGGGAACTGAAAAACTGTGTACGATTACGATGAACCAGAGCCAATGTTTACATTTTGACAAAATTGCTTTCTACGTCACAGTTAACACTATGCAGATAATAATTTCACATAAATACAGACAATACGATTGGCTAAAATTCGCAGTTTTAATCTACGATTAAAGTCATAAAATAGATTTTTCTCAAATAAACTAGTTCCACCTTGTGTATTGTTTTGAGACACTCTACCAGTACACGAAGTTTCAAATTATTTAGTTAACTAGAAAGATCTGCGGTCCTGGCTACGATAATGAAAATATCCGATTGGTGAGTGGGAGGTAAGCATAGTGCATGAAGTGGAAATGCAAGGAAGGAGATAAAAGGACGAAGAGGTTTGTTTATTTGCTATGCTCGAGAAAACCCGTCCATCAAAGCAAAAATGGAGCCCTAATAACACATCATTTATGCCAATACTCTTGCACCCAATCTGTCCCTGACAAATCTCTTTCTCCCATAATTCATTATTCTAACATCCACCTCTTCCAAAACTCATCTTTCTAACACCTATCCCTCCATCACTCTTCTGACTATGGCACTATTCACTGAGCTATTGCAATTTTTTGAGCAATTGCAATTAGGACAGGCTGACATCTCTCACCCTCCCTGAAACTACTTTTTTTATCTCATGCATTCTTGGTATCATCCCTTAGCACTTTATTTTCCTTTTCACCTTCCCTTTAGCTCTGTACACATCCTCATTATATCTGTCTGCTCCCATTACTTTCATGCCTATATACCTCTGATTTCATTCCTGACACAACTCCACTCCTACACATTTCACATTATCTACACTTTCACTTATCCCTGACCCACTCCTACTTCCTCAACCTTTTGTTCACACTGATATTCACAATTGACAGTGCCTGCACCTATGTTCATCACTCACTGTATTTCCCTCTAACCCCAACTGCCACTCTCCTTTCACATTCTCGTGAACTTACCTACCCACTCACCCTACCCAATCTTTTGTACCACTTCTCTTATATTCTTTCTTGAACTTGAGAGTACACTCTGACACATCTTCCTCACCATCTTCTCCTTTTTCCAACTTTGATAACCATATATTTTCAATACAGTAAGACACCCATTCCAGTTTCCCTCTCATCACCTAGCATTAAGTTGCCTCCCTCATTACTACTCCACCTCACTCAGTTGAAGGCAGGGTCTTGTCTTGCAAGTTAATTGGTGACCTCTTTGGTACTGGTACCACATAAAAAGCACCTGGTATACTCTGTATAGTGGTAAGCATTAGGAAGGGCATCCAGCTTTAGAAACCATGCCAAAACATATACTAGAATTCATCACAATCCTCAAACTTGTCAAATACTGTCAAATGAATTTCAATAAGTAAACAATTTATTGGAGTAAACAATAAAGTATAACTATAAAGTATAACTATCACAATCAATATGAAATTAATGTAAGGCAGTAGGGTATACAATATTCTTGCTATTTATTACTTATAATATTTCAAAATATTATTTCACCTCTAATTTTTAATTTTCAATGTTTCATCATCATCATCATCATTTAACGTCTGCTTTCCATGCTAGCATGAGTTGGATGATTTAACTGAGGACTGGCAAACCAGATGGCTGCACCAGGCTCCAATCTGACGTGGCAGAGTTTCTACAGCTGGATACCCTTCCTAACACCAACCACTCTGAGAGTGTAGTGGGTGCTTTTATGTGCCACCGGTATGAGGGCCAGTCTGGAAGTACTGGCAACAGCCACTCTCAAATGGTATATTTTTATGTGCCACCTGCACAGGAGTCAGTCCAGCAGCACTGACAACGACCTTACTCAAATGCTTTGTTCACGTGCCAGTAAGGTGACGCTGGTAATGATCACGTTCAAATGGTGGTTTTTACATGCCACTGGCACGGAAGCCAGATGGCTGCTCTGGCAGTGATCCCGCTTGGATGAAGCTGTTAGCACTCCATTGGCATGGGTGCCAGTCGTCGAATTTGGTTCAATTTCGATTTCACTTGCCTCAACAGGTCTTCACAAGCAGAGTTTTGTGTCAAAAGAAGGAAAGGTACGCATAAGTGGGCTGGCTACACCCTTGGTAAAGGCCACGGGTTATGGTCTCACTTGTCTTGCCAAGTCTTCTCACACACAGCATAGCATTTAATTGAAAACATTTTGTAATGTATGATAGACACAGGTTTCAGACAGTTTCTTTTTGGATGGAAGTATCATCATATAGGGATTCAACTGGGTAAAGTCCATTTGAACTCAGTTTTAACACATCACATTATACCACATGCATATGCTGATGTGAAGAAAGTATTTAACCACATGATTTTTATGAAATCAAATGAGAATAATCATCTAAGGAAATGAACACTGAGAGAAATTTTGAACATCAAATATGGACTTAAAGTGGTAAATGTTAGTATTATAAACTACCTAGAAAACTGATAAAAATTTGGATTCATGGATACTTATAATTCATATGAAACTGCAGCTAATTATATTAGTTTCTCATCCCTGCCTTGCAGCATTTAGCAGCAAACCTATTCAGTGCATCCTGGAGATCTCCCTCAGATGAGCCATGTAGCACTATATCTGCCAATAACAGCTGACTGATACTACACACACTGAATATGATACCACTTCTAAAGCTGCCATGCATGTCAATCCAGTTCATAACAATTATGAAAAGGTGACAATATACACCCCGTGAAAGTCCAACATCCACATTGAGAGGCTTCAACTTAGCACCATTTACCTGAACACAAACATCAGGGCCTTCATAGCAGAAGTTGCCCACTAATCCAAAACTCCTGCAAACCACTCCACAGTATTTCTCTTCAGTTCAAACAGCTACTTTTCCGCATTGAGAGGCCACAGCTCTAGCATTATAGACGTGTTTGGAATATTGTGAGAAGGAATTGCAAGTTGGATTCTCCAAGCAGAGTCAACCATCAGGAGACTTAAGAATAGACCAAGAATGAGATGGTTGGATTATATCCATAGTCTTAATTTGGTTACATTTGGGATTCCTACTAGAAACTCTAATGACGGTTGCTTCTGATAGGGCCCTACAAAGAAGAAACCTGAGGACCCTGTTCCCACAACCCCACCAGGAATAATGAGCAGAAAAGATGGATAGATGTTAATTTCATTTTAGTTCAATTAGAATTGAAATTTTTTATATAAATCTTTTGATTTATTTTTGTGATTTTTTTGCTTAGATGCTATTTTGGGTATTTTGCTTATATGCTATTTTGGGTATTTTCCACTTTTATCAAATGCTTTTTAGTGCCTTATCTAAATAATACTTTTGGAAATTTTGAATTAGCAACCCTGACATGCTATGCAT
This sequence comes from Octopus sinensis, assembly GCF_006345805.1. Classification (NCBI taxonomy): domain Eukaryota; kingdom Metazoa; phylum Mollusca; class Cephalopoda; order Octopoda; family Octopodidae; genus Octopus; species Octopus sinensis. Next base: position 74,045,689 of record NC_043000.1, on the reverse strand, counting down.
GTCCATGAAGAAATCAGTGAAAGCATCTCTCAAATGGAAACTGGAGAGGGTGCATAGTAGGCAATGCAGATCTATCAAAACCTGGCTGAGTGCTGTAATGGAAGATCTGGCAGATATACCTGGCTCATGACATGGTTTACAACTGTGCTGTGGAGATTTCTTATCGCTTGATTCCCCATGGGGAGTGGAAACTAAGAAAAAGGTACATACAAACACATGTACAATAAATCAAAATTGAATATATTATCTACCCAAGAGAAAGGAAATATTTGTTGCTGGGTAAGACTATGAAAATATGTTTAGAGATTTTTTTTAAAAACTGATATGATTAAAGTTTCTGTTCTAAAGCAGTCTCAAATAACAAGTGGGGGTACTGCTGTATCACCACTGAGTTGCCCAACATCCTACATTGTAGATAGTACTGTTATTTATGGCTGTATTTATGTGATTATCTCCACAAGAAAAACACTGGTAAAACCAAACGACCGAAAAGAGAAAAATTAAAGCGAGAGAGAAAGAGAAAAGTTTTTGAGTTTTGCTTCATATCAAACTGGTTGCCAATTCACTGTTTCATGATTTGTCACTTAAACACACGTAACAAGGTGGTAACATACTAAAATGTCACCTGAAAATGAGGCCACTGCACATCTAACATGCTCTGGTATTGGATATTTATACTTAGCACAGAAAAAAAAGTAAAAAAACAAAAAAGCATGAACATTTGTAGATTTGTTCATAATGAATGAAGCTAAAACTAGTGAATGGAGCTGAGTGGAAGTATACTTCTTTTCCTCTTGTGATGATAAAAATTCATTGGATAATCAGAGTGAGTAATAGATCCAAATTTAGTGGGTGGGGGAATCTTGAGATGAAGCAGCTGAAACTTTTGCACCGAAAATGACTTTACTGAACGTCATCTCCTGGTGTACTTGCAAATGTAATAGCTTAAATTTTGGCACACAGCTAGCAATTTGCGGGGTGGGCGGTAAAATGATTACATCAACCCCACTGTTCAACTGGGATGTATTTTATTGACCCTGAAAGGATGAATAGCAAAATCAATCTCTAAACTTTGAACATACTGCTAAGCATTTTGCCCAAATTTTGTCAACAGTAGTCTTGTGAAAAATTGCTACTTCAGAGGAAACGGAAGAGACAAGGATGGATGCGTTTTTGTATTAGAAGCATTGGAAGAGGAAATATCCATAATACCATCTGCCAAGTCGGCTAACTGAGTAATAGAGCTCTGTTCTCTTGTAGGCATTAAAATGGCTTGAACCTTTGACATAGGTGCAAGAAAATAAAAGTCTCAACATTGACCCTCAACTAATTCTTTCATCCATCTCAACAGTTGGGAAGGCTTCTTATCTCCTAAGACTTCCTTGTGAGTAAGTTTGTAAAAATGCTTTCGTTTGGACATAGAAGTCCATTGCTAAATTTCTGCTTTCATACTTTGATAAAATGTGGAGTCAGAATGGGTTGTATTTAAATCTTAAGGCAGGAAACATAATACTGAAATTGGTGCGTATCCCAAGAAATTTTATTTGCTGCAAAATTGACTTTGAGTTGGGAAAACTAAATTAGAAGATTTCTGGTAAATGGAGGTGAAGCGAAGGATAAAGCAGCCTGAATAGCTGGGCTATCACTATTTTCTGAAGAAACTAACAGGACAGGTGAAGTGACCATATTTAAGTACAAATTATTTGGAATCACTCAAACAAAAAGGATATGCAAAAATTAAATACCGGTTACAACAGCAAATGTGGGAAGGTTTTCGATAAAATTCGTTCAGAAATCATGCAGTTGGAGGAAGACAAAACTTTCTGCAGTATTGGAATCCTGGATTTTATTGTTATGCCACGCAGAGAAAAAATATGTCTAATATGTTATCAGCATATTAACATCGCAGTTTAAAAAGGTGGGGGTTGCAATGGTGAGAATTGTATTGTGTGGCTTTTTTTCCCATTGATGTTATTTCAGCATTTGTTGGCCTTTTCTTGTGTTGAGCATTGCGAAATGTTGAGATTTTACTAGCCTTTTCTCAAGTTGGACATCACCAAATGTTGTGGAGTAACTTGGTCGCTTGTGTGGAGTGCCTCCAAGATGGTATACTTTAAACGTCTGTGTCACCATTGTCACAATGATGGTGTTGTACTGTAGCGATGTGGAATGTGTTGACTGAGTGAATAATAACTGAAGTAAACTCAAAACCTTTTAACTTCAGTATTTATTGCCAGATATAAGGCAGAAATTTAGCAGAATTGTTAGCATGCTGAGTGAAATGCTTAGTGGCATTTCATCCATCTTCATGTTCTAAGTTCAAATTCTACTGAAGTTGACTTTGCCTTTTATTCTCTCAGGTTCGATAAAATAAATGCCAGTTGAATAACGGTGGGGTTGATATAATTGACTTATCCTCTCCCTCAAAAGTGCTGGCCTAGTGCCAAAATTTGAAATCAATATTTATTGCTGGACATGATATTTTGTTTTGGCTATTTACAATAAAAGATGTTAATAATACAATTGCTGACTGGGAGGAGAGAAAACTGCGCAGTGTCTGTAAAATGTTACTTCTAGCAATGAGACCAGCAGAAATAGCCTGAAACCAATTTGGTCTGCTGGTCCCATCGCTAGAAGGTGGTAGGGGCTTGCTCCCTTGCTTGCAATATATTGGATGCAGGTTGCATCATTAACCAGCTAGAGGAAATGCCCTTTTTATCATCATCATCATCATTTAATGTTGTTTTCCATGCTGGCATAGGTAGGATGGTTTGATTGAGGACTGGCAAACCAGGGGGCTGCACCAGGTACCAGTCTGATCTGGCAAGGTTTCTACTGCTAGATGCCTTTCCTAATGCCAACCACTCTGAAAGTGTAGTGGGTGCTTTTTAGATGCCACCAGCATGGGGGGCAGTCAGGTGGCACTGGCATCTTGAATGGTGCTTTTTACATGCCACCGGCAGGCATAGGAGCTAATTCAGTGAAATTGTATTGACCATGCTCAAATGTAGCTTTTTACATGCCACTGGTATGGGTGCCAGTCAGGCGGTACTGACATCAGGCACAACAATGATTTCACTTGACTTAAATTGCAGTTACGTCTGTTTGAACAGAACAGCCATGTTAAAGTGGTGACAAACATTACTTACCAATGCAGTTACAGCATTCATCTTTTATAGAGATTTTATAACTAGCTTCTTTGTTTCAAGATCAGCAACTATATGTCTCTTGAATTTATATGTATTGTGAACAGAAGTAAGCTACTGCCATCTCTGGCAGATAAGGTATCCAGCACTGAGGAAGGGCAGAAATAGCCTGAAACCAGGCTGGTCTGCTGGTCCTGTGGCTCGCAATATATCAGATACAGGTTAAATCATTAACCAGCTAGAGGAAATGTCTTCTTGGGATTAAAAAACTGCAATAATGTCCGTTCAAACAGAACAGCCATGTTGAAGTGGCAACAAATACTACTTGCCAGTACAGTTACTGTGTTCATCTCTTACAGAGATTTTATAACTATATATGTGTGTGTCGTTACTGTCCTGTTTTTGTTACCATTTTTACCCCTCCACAAAAAAATCTCAAATTTTATTTAATTTGATTTAATTTGATTTCATGTATTGCCTTGACCTTCGAAACATGGAGTAGATGAAATTAAGGCGACTGAAGAAGATGATTTTCCTTGTTTTGTATGTCCTGTACTCTATTTTTTCGTTGTTTAAAGAAAATGTCCATTTCCTTGGTTTTGTGTTTACGTTTTCGTTTCTCATTGTGTTCGACGTTTTTTTGGTGTCCTGTACCCATATATCATCATCATCATCATCATCGTTTAGCGTTCGCTTTCCATGCTGGCATGGGTTGGACGGTTCAACTGGGGTCTGGGAAGCCAGAAGGCTGCACCAGGCCCAGTCTGATCTGGCAATGTTTCTACGGCTGGATGCCCTTCCTAACGCCAACCACTCCATGAGTGTAGTGGGTGCTTTTTACGTGCCACCGGCACAGGTGCCAGACGAGGTGAGTACATATATGTATGTATATATGCATGTTTTATTTATATATATATATATATATATATATATATATATATATATATATATATTATATATATATATATATATATATATATATGTATATATATATGTATGTATATATATATGTATATACATATGTATGTATATATATATGTATATATATATATATATATATGTATTGTTATATTTCGGAATGGTCATATTGCCAGTTTAGCCAATAAAAACACACGCACTATATATTTGGTGTTATTTCGCTTCAGTGATAATTATTTTTTACATTAATCTTAATCTTATTTCAGCCAAAGTTCTTTCGTCACACTCCTGTGACCGCATCAGTGGTCCTTTGTTTTCTTCTTACTTATTTGTGTCTCTCCTTACTAACCGTCAGCCATTTTGTATTTCTATTGCATGTCTTCATTTGCGCATGCCTATATCTCTATGTGCGTCTATGTTTATTTAGTGTGTGTGTGGGGGGGGATGCCTGTAATATTTGTATCTTCTGTTTATATACATTCTTGTAATTTGTATTTTGTTTTTGTTTTACTAGCGATGATAGTAATAATGGCAATGGTAGGAATAAAGGTAATAACAATAATAGTGGTAGTAGTAGTGGTGATGGTAACAGTAGAAGTAGTAATGAGGATAGTAGTGATAGTTGTGGTGGTAATAGGAATAATAGTAGTAATGGTAATGGTGATAATAATAATAGGAAGGCTGATGTTGGAAACAGTAACGATAATGAAGATAACCCTAGAGAGACCATTGACATGTATACCCATCCCTTTGACACTCAATTCTTCAACGTATGCGACAAAACTTACTGCATGAACCGAATTTATCCAACAACATTACCCTTCAACAAAAGAGTATACATCCCAAGACGTACTAATGACCACATGGAAGCACAGTTCACTATAGCTAGGACCAAACTTAGACAGATTTTAGGATTATACATTAAGAGACAGAGACAGAATAAGACAGATGCCCAACAACTCGGGATTAAACCTGCATGTGGCCTACAGAAGCTCATTCAGCGCATGAGGAATGGAGAGGTGATATGCCTTCCCACAGATAAGTCCGGCAGGATGTCAATAGACAGCTTACTGAACTACATCCAGGCAATGCAACCTCATATCGCCAATACAAAAGTAACAACTGTACAGGCGCATGAGGAGAGAGAAAAGGTCCTCAATGCCCACATGATGATGTGGACAATTGTTCTGGGACCCCAGAAACGTACTGCAAAGAATTTCCAAGCCTGGAACAATGATATCCCGGCACTGTATGGACTTCGCAAGGACCATAAAGTTTTTACTGACCCTATAGCAGGACCACCAACAAGACCAGTCTGTGGAGCGAATATCGCTAGCAATTACAGAATATCCTACTTCCTCTCAATGATCATACGCTCTATAATCAGGATGTCACCTGATGTGTGTGACAGCACAGAAGATCTCCTAAGCAGGATCAGTGACTGTAACAAAACTTGTGACTTGACAGGATGTATAGTAGGTAGCATGGATGTGGTATCCCTATACCCATCGATTGACGTAGATTTTGCAGTGGAGAAGTGCGTGGAGATGATCAACGAGAGCCGGGTGGAGTTCTGTAATGTCAACATAGAAGAACTGGGCCTCCTACTTAGACTGCCATATAATAATGAATACTTAGATAAACATAATCTTAGTAGTTTCTGCCCCAGTAGATGTTTAAGAGGTAGACTGCCTACAATTACTTCTATGGCTAGGAAGACACATATAGAAAGATGGCGCGGATGGACCAGAGCCATACGGAGCCCCGCAAATGGCCATCAGGTAAAGAAAATGATCGCACATGCACTAGGAGCTAGTATAAGAGTTACCCTAAAAGGCCACACATTTAAATTTAATAATAAAATATATGCCCAGGACGAGGGGGCAGCCATCGGTGTTAGTATCGCTGGTGATGTGGCCAACCTCTTCATGGTATGGTGGGACAGAAGGCTTAAAGAATGCCTACTGCAGAAATCCATACTCGTAAACATGTACTCTCGCTATGTTGATGATATCAACATAGTAGTAAAGGCACCCCCACAAGAGAGTAATGTTGATATAGTAATAGAAACTAATACTATGGAGAGCATCCAGCAAATAGCTAACTCCATCCACCAGAGTATTAAGGTCACAATAGACTACCCCACTAAACACCCCAGCCATAGACTACCAGTACTAGACACTGAACTCTGGCTAGAAATTGTGAAAAATAAAACCCAAATCCTTCATTCATACTATGCAAAACCTATGGCCTCAAAATACTTGATCCACCGGAACTCAGCCATTGCGGACAATGCCAAATTCAATATTTTGATGGCAGACCTCGTCAGAATAATGAGAAATGTGTCACGCATGTGCGAGCCTACAGAATTAAAGAGACACATACAGTATTTCATTCACCGCATGCAGTTCTCAGGTTACAGCCATAAAGAAAGGATCAGAGTATACAAAGGAGCCATGAAGAAATTTGATAATATATTATGTAATGATAGGAATGGGATTTGCCCAATCTATAGGAACAAGTCATGGAACACAATAGAAAGGACAAAAAAGAAAATAGGGAAGGCCAACTCTTGGTATGATAGCCATAAATACCAGAGTGTCATGTTCGTTGACACCACTCCTGGAGGTGAACTGGCGTACCGCTTTAGAAGGACCCTAGATAAACTTAAACTAAGAATTAAGGTTGTTGAAAAGCCAGGCAACCCTATCAGATCTATAATTGGTAAAACCTATCCTTTTAGTAGAACCCTCTGTACGGATAACTATTGCACTGTATGTAGATTTAGCCCACAAACAAACTGTAAAGCCAGAAATGTAGTCTATAGTATAAGATGTATAGAGGGACGATGCAGTAACGAGACAGTAACATACGTAGGGGAAACAGCAAGAAGCATTGGAGAGCGGGTGAATGAACATTGGAGACAACTCAAGGAAGGTAAAAGCTCATCGATTCTGTACCAACACGCCGAACAGGAACACGGGGGATCAATCAATAACATAGAGATTAAGATATTGTCCACACATAGAACAGATGCAACAATTAGACAAATTACAGAAGCTACACATATAATAGAAAATAAACCTAGCCTGAATAGAAAACTAGAATGGAGCAATAGCACACACCACAACATATGACGATAGAGGATCCTGAAAACATAATAAATACACAGATAAATAAACAGATAGAAATGAATAACTATATATATGTATATATATCTATGTATGTATATGTGTATATATATATATATATGTATATGTGTATATATGTGTGTATATATATATATATTTTTTTTTTTTTTTTTTTTCGATTAGATTTATTATTATTATTACTAATATTGTTGTTATACATACATACAAGCATATGTAATGATAATAATGGGTGGATGTAAACACATGAACAAAATTAGAACAAAAGCAACAACAACAAAAACAAAATACAAATTACAAGAATGTATATAAACAGAAGATACAAATATTACAGGCATCCCCCCCACACACACACTAAATAAACATAGACGCACATAGAGATATAAGCATGCACAAATGAAGACATGCAATAGAAATACAAAATGGCTGACGGTTAGTAAGGAGAGACACAAATAAGTGAGAAGAAAACAAAGGACCACTGATGCGGTCACAGGAGTGTGACGAAAGAACTTTGGCTGAAATAAGATTAAGATTAATGTAAAATATAAATATCACTGAAGCGAAATAACACCAAATATATAGTGCGTGTGTTTTTATTGGCTAAACTGGCAATATGACCATTCCGAAATATAACAATATCTGTTTCAACACACGACTTCACATAAAAAATCTTGCACAACAAATATTTAAACGTATATATATGTATATATATATATGTATATATATATATGTATATATTTTTCCCTCATGGGCTATTCTTTACTGGAAAGCAATACTCTAGTATTGCATTACTAATTTATATATATATATATATATATATATATATATATATATATATATATATATATATATAATATATATATATATATATATATATATATATATAAGCATTGTGATAGATACAATGCAGCATTGCTTAAGGCAGGATACAAAAGTAAGATATGGTTTATACCTAAGGGGAACCCTCCTAATGGAGGTGGAACTATTAGGAACAACACCAATAGATTTAGGATAAACAATAATAAATATAAGAATAGAAAAAAAATAGAATATATGATAACACCTATAATAATTGTAGAGGTGATGTTAACCTCGGAAAGGTGAACGGTAGCTTAAATAGATCTGAGCAAACGGGTAATAGTAGTAATATTAATAATAATATACATATTAAAACTTATGGTAGACATGATAATGGTAAAGTTTACTTGCGTAATAATCATGGGAATATTGATATAGATAGATATAACAATGACAGTGGTAAGAATAGTAAACTTATAGGTTGGTCTAGGAATAGGATTTTTACAAATAACAATAATTCGATAGGCAATCCTAATTCTGATAAGGATACACTCTGGCTGATTATCCCATATGCAATGCAGATTAAAACAAACACAGTGAGAGCTTTGCATAATGTTATATTTAGGCATTTTGGTAAGGATAAGAATAAATTTAGTCCTTTAATTAACAACGGTACTGTTAGAGTGGGATATAGCATTACTCATAATCTAGCCACCATTATCTCCTCTTTTAATAACAGGAAACTGGATTACTTCTATAAGGATAGAAAATTGAATTCAAACAATGGAAATTTGCCCCTCTTTAATAATAATAGGAACAGAAACTTTCTTGGAACTAATGTGAACAACCCCCTTACTAATTATGAGTGCACCGTACCTGGTAGGGATAATATAAATGTAATAGATGATACTACTACTACCAATACTAGTACTAGTGATAGGAATATAGCCAATAATGTGAAATTAACTCATTCGTTGATTTTGGGTTTGGATGATGATAACAATTGTAACACTTATAATGTGAATGGTGGTACAGGGGTGGGGACCAATCTTAGATTACCTCATTCTGTTAATCTTTGTAATTGCAGAAACAGAAATAAATGTGTGTTTGGTAATCAATGCCTCAGGAAGGAGGTAGTTTACCAATGCACTGTAGATACACAATTGAGTAGTAGGGTGTACATCGGGGCAACTATGAATAGCATAAAACAGAGATTGAATTATCACAGATATACTTTTAGAAATAAAAATAGAATATACTCTACAGGTTTAAGTGCATACATCTGGGAACTTAAAAGTAAGAACTTAGATTTTAGATTAAACTGGAAAATACTAACTTCAGCACCTGTGTATAATGGAAAAAATAAAAAATGCTCTCTATGTATTAATGAAATTTTTTTCATTATTAAAGCGGGTAGGCAAATTATTAACAACATAAATGAAAAAAACTTTTTTTGCATTCATAGACTACCGTTCACCTTTAGCACTTCTACTATTAATAATTTTTTTAACTCCCTTCTATAACTAACTATACTAGTGGTCTTCTATAATTCTAAAGTATGCAACTTATAAATTTATAATTTTATAATTTTATAGCTACATTTGTATAATAATAATAGATGTGTCTAGTATTAATTGTTTCTTGTTTTTTATATGTGGGTTTTTGTCTTGTTTTTAAGGGAAATGCAATATGACATGAAATAACATATTCATTTTGGTATTTGCCTTGTAATATGTGATTTTTGAAGTTTTCTAATATTGCATAGTGTATATGTATATCTTGGTTAGATACCTAGCTCTAGATAATGTAATGCTATTGTGTAATATGTAATATATGAGAGCCTTTTGTGAGTTTGGTTTGTTTAGGTTGAGAATCTAGGTTTTTTGTATGTGTTTATTTGGCAGGTTTATATTGTATATTTGGTCTTTCTTTGTACTCACCTTAATTTGTATCTAATGCTATTTACTAATAAACCTTTTCATTTACAAACATTTGGCTTTATAAATATTACCAGCCTTATATATTTAGTTTATATCTATAGTCTTCTGGATCTGTACTTTAAATTATCCTTCCATACATGTTTACTTTCATCAATATAATATATATATTCACTTTATTTTTTATTTTTTAATTTTTATTTTTTATTTTTTATTTTTTTTTATTGCAATGGTATCTATCTTTGCATTTAGTCTTCTAATTATTTATTTATTTGCTTATTTAAGTATAGATTTATACATACATATCAAGTCATCTAATTTGCTATCTATTTATTTTTTACTTATTTACTTATACAAGTGTAGTTTTATACATACATATCTATCATTTATTTTGATTTTAATAATATATGAATACATATATACTGGTGTGTACTTATAATATGTGTGTAACCGTAATTATTTCTTCTTATTTATTTTATCACATTTTAACTTAAGTATTTACAATATATTAATTTTTAAAAATTTCTGTGATGTTCTTATATACGATTGCATTAGTACTTCCCCATGATGATATTATTTAATGCCTAATCTGGTATATTATGGCATTGAATTTATTAAGTAAAAAAGAGATATATTTATAATATATAAATTAATATATATTTTATAACTTAGCGTACTTGGAATCATAACAAACTTACGGTAAATCTAATAACCGGTATGTTTACTATGCAACAAACCGGTGTTATAAATTTAAGTTACCCAGTGAAATAGTATCTGACATCGTAACATACTGATATTTAAAAATATATATATCTTTAAAATAAATATTTTATGGAAATGCATGAGTGGATCTTTTTTGTTATTTGAGGCATAGTTTTAATTTTGAAAGACTAAATGGCAGCATAGTTTGCTCCCCTATTTGTTTATCTATGTGCTAGTTGTTGCTTGTGGTTATGTATGTGTATAAGTGTATGTGTGTGTGTATACATATAATTATGTATGTATGTGCGATTGATCTGTGGATGCGCGTGTGAATATTGGCATTCCTTGACTAACTAACCGTAAAATTTCTTTTGTGATTTAAATTTCAAACTACTAGCCAATCGAATTAATCTAAATAATCATTACCTAGTGGTCAGAATTTCTAAACTCATAGTTATTTCGATCTTGAAAGGATGGACTTGGTGCAAACATAACTGTATCTATTATTATTATTATTATTATTATTATTATTATTATTAATATTAATAGTAATTTTTATTGACTTTTATAGCTTTATAATTTTATGAACTGAACCATGGTTTTAATTATTATTTTTCATCTCCCTATGTGTTAGGTTTTTTAAAACTATTAGCCAAATATGTATAATAACTGTGCTTATTAATATTAATATATACACTGATATATATTTTGTTTTATTTTGTTTTGTTTACCTTGCATTATTGTACCAATGAGTATTATATTATATAAGTGTAGCATTATGAAGTTTATGCATAAGTTTTTATATTTTACATTTTTATATTTTTATATTTATATGTATATGGAAAAATAATTTTTTCAAAATTATAACAAATTTAATTCTCTGAAGAGGCCGTGGGGCATCCTTGTTAATGCCTCATTTATACCTGCCTTTATGGCTTATAGGTTAAATAAGGTATGACTGCCCTTGCTGCCGAAACAGCTGTTAGATATGATTTAATTACATTTTATATTTGAAATTTTATACTTATATCTCTTTGTCTATTTACATTTACTGTATATTTTGTATAATGCCTTTACTGATATGTAATGGTGTAATAAAGTATTGATTGGGTATCATCTGATAGTTGATGTTTTATTGATTTAAGTATGTTTCTCCATTTTCTAATTTTGTAGTATTAATTTACGGTAATATTATTACCTTTACCCATATAATACAATAGATGAACTGATTGTTTGGCAATTTTTAATATCTATGTATTAGTCTTGTTGGGTACCTATCTAGCAGTATATTGGATATATGTTATCCCATGGTGGGTTGAATTTTCAACCCCTATCTCATTTTATAACCTATATATATATATATATACTACTACTACTAAAACTCTGTCATTCAATACAGCCAAACTGGCGCATAATGGGAAAATACTATGAATTAAGGTACCTCTGAAATGTGAATACAAACGGAATAAAACAAGTTTTGTGTAAATCAGACCACAGATTCCTGAGATATGGTGGAGGTTTGGGGTATTCATAAGTACCCAAAACAGTACATACTCTGAAAATAGCATAACTTTGAAAGGGATGAAACTCCAACCTCTTGATTAGAGACATTATGATCAATGACTTCTGTATTTTAAAGACAAACTTAACGACCTGGGTAAAAATCTTAGTAACTTTAACCTGCCAATGAAAAAATATGAGTTGTTTCTACAGGAAATGTTTCTATTTTTGCGTTTGTGAAACACGATATTTTAATCATTTAGAAATATTTTTAAGTGAATGTAATTTCAAAAAGCACAAGTTGTTTGTACAGCAAGTATTTATAATTTAGCTTTCTTTAAATAGACAATATATTAATTTTTTTAAAAATTAGTTTCAAGCAGGTAAATATTTTGTAAAGGACCCATTCATACTTCAGTGTAAAATAATTTTTTTTCCGTATGTTTTTCAAGTGCATTCAACACATCTTACCTCCAAACCCGCCACAAGCCCCTTTTTCTGGAAAAGAAAGGGTAGAGGGGACCTCACAGTTTCCTGGGAAACTCCAATTTTTCCACCAATGGAGTTTTGTTTTGCGGTTTTTTTTCTTTTCCAGATATTTTGCATGCTTTCAATGTCACATTCATTGAAAGCATGCAAAATAACCTGGAAAAGGCACAAAACTCTATTGGTGAAAAACTCGGAGTTTCCTGGGAAACTCCAAGGTCCCCACCACCCCTCCCCATTTCTTTTCCGGAAGAAAGTGGCTTGTGGCAGGTTTGGAGATAAGATACGTTGAATGCACTTGAAAAAACCTGTGGTAAAAATTATTTCACACTGATGTATGAACGTACCCTTTACCCAAGATCAGAACAGGCATGCAAACAGAAGGATTGATGAGACTGATAAAGTAAGGGCTGAGCATCTGGTGAAACAGAGGGAAAGAGACAAAAGCAGAAGACATCATGAATCGGATGCTTATGTGAATACAAACAGAATAATAAAGTTTTGTGTAAATCAGACCATGTGTTACCAAGTACGGAGTTTTTTGGGGTACCTTTTTAAATAGCCAAACTGGCATATAATGGGAAAATGCTTTGAAAGTAAAGTGCTATTGAAATATGAATTCAAAAGGAATAACACAATTTTCATGTAAATTGGACCACGGATTCCTGAGACATGTGTTTTTTTTCGGGTACCTTGATCTATTAGTGACCCAACAGGTCATGAGTAGTCTAGTATATATATATATATATTTACAGGAGGTTGGTTATGTGACTGGTCATAGAGTGACCAACGGTCAGATATATGATCCACTGATGATTATATATATACATAATATAATCACATGTAAATGACTCCTTTCCTCAGAAAAGGAGAGATTTAGCTGCTATTTCTAGCATGCCCTATTTTTGATTAAATTTAAATTTAATTGTAATTCGAATTTAAATTATAGCCATGAAACGTACGTGGTCTTATTCCTTATTATATATTGTTTATTCATTTTTGTACTTTCTGTGATCTAGTTATTTGTTTTAAAATATATTTTATTTTTTATTTATGATTTGGTTTATATCTATCATTGTTTGAATTGCATAATAGTGGTTTTTCTCTAATTTATAAATATATAATATATATATATAATGTATGTGTGTGTGTATGTTTCACCACTACCACCGCTTGACAACCGGTGTGTAGCAGTTCGGCAAAATAGACCGACACAATAAGTACTGGGCTGCTAAATTTCAGTCTCTAAATTTCAGTCTCTTCAATTTCTATTCCAATTGATTCAGTATAATGATGTTGTTTTATATTTTAATCAATGCCAAGAAATTCATTTCTGTCATAAATTAATATATCAAGAGTTAATAGCTTTTAAAGTTTGCAAATTTTGGGTAATTTTACCCAAACATAAGCCACAGACACATTCATGCCTGTTTCCATAGTGACAAGACACGCATGGGAACTCTTTTGTCTGTGACAAAGCATGTGTTGATAAATATATTCTACTCATTGAGGTAAGATGTGCTAAAAATAGCAGCTAAAATAGACCTTAAATCACACACACCCAATTTTTCGTTTTGGTTTTTGCATAATCGTATGAATTCCTGTGAGTAGAATACAAACTCAGAAAATTTTTCTGAAAATTCCCCAAAATAAAAAAGTTATGAGGGGTTATATGGTGTGCATAAAGCATAATTCTGCCAATGTTTTATTGTTTACAGTTGAAAACAAATGCTGTTATGCACAAAAGGACAAATTCCAAATCCTGTTTTCTGACTGGGTAAAAATGATCAAACTTTGAACTTCTATAAATTAAAAAAAATTTCCTGGAAAAACTGAAATATCTCCTGAGATTCAACTTGGAAAATTACATAAATACACCAAATTTTAAATTTTTCAATAAACTTTGAAATTTTCACAGGTGCCGCCAAACAGAAAAGATCCATGACAGAAACAAGTATAAACGATAAAAGATATACAGTCACACTCACCCCACCTCGTTTGTACCCGGCTCATGTGTCCATAATATTTCTGTATGTTCTTTGGGTGATTCTTCATCTGTACCACTCACTCCTGCAAATAACTTTACACCATCATTTGGTTTTTGCTACTTTACTGTATGTTGATCTTGATTGACTGCCTTTTCTCCAATAATCTAGGTGGAGTAAAGCTAACACAATGATCACATTTTCAGGTGATATTTTAATGTTTCAACTTTGTCATGTGTGTTTATTGAGCTAATCATGTATTAGTAATCCAACGGCTGTTTTGAAAATATATAAGGTGAATGTAAAATGAATATTTTTCTTGGCTATTTCAGTTGAGCAGCTGAGCTCTGTCTCAATGCTTGAGATTTTTGCTTGGCAGCCATAAGTAAGATGTATTCTCTCTTTCTCATTTTCTCCCTTGACAGTATAACTTCTATTCTAAAAACATGTATTTTAACTATTTTCTCTTTACAAGCCATTATCTTCTTGCATGTAACATCCAAGAAAATGAGAGTGAAAACTTTCTAAAATACAAACTTTTAAATATGTTTTGTAAAAAACAAGAAAATAGGTGAAAACATTTTCTACAATACAAATTATCAAATCGACCAAGTAAAACATGAAAATATACCCATAACATAGCAGTTCAGCAAAATGAGACAGGCTTCAAAAATAAACAAACAAGTACTGGTGTTAATTTGTTCGACTAAAACCCTTCAAGGTGATGCCCCAGCATGGCTGCAGTTCAATAACAGAAACAAGCAAACGATAAAAAATTTTAGTGTGTGTCCATTTATAGTGTGAAAGTGTTCATGGTAAAGTCCTGTGAGTGAGCTTTTGGGAAGCATGTGTAATGGAGTATCAGAAGGCAGTTTTTAAACAAATAATCTAATTTATTGAATTATTACGAAAGCTAACTAGTAAAAAGAACATAGCCTGTGTATATGCACGAGTCAGGGAAAGCATATATTTATTTAGAAGTCGTTATATGCTATCAGAAAATGGAGCTAGCTTAAACAAAAATATACTGCTCATTATGAGGCATGTGGCTGATGTCATCCAGAATTTCGTGGATGGAAATGAGAGACTGTTCATGATGTGATCGAGTTTGAGGGCAGGTGTAATTCACTGCTAGTGGCGTGAAGCTGGTGTGAGGCCATTCCATGATGGAGATGCGATGTTGGTGGTTCGTTGTCTATCCACTAGCTGATTAAAACTCCTGTTTTTCTTCTTGGGCAAAAACTGCCTCTAATATTCATATGAGCCCGACTCTGATGTGCTATGATGTGACCACTGAAATAGCTTTTCTGACATGCTACAAAATAAATTTCCATTCTACATTAAGCTCTCTTAACCTTTTGTTGATATTGTGTAAGCTTACTATTTCTTCCTTGTGGTGCCCACAAACATCATCCTCCAATTAATTCTCCACATTCAGCAGCCTTTCATAATGGCTTCTCCAAGCCTCTTTCTCTTCAGAATCATTAAAAGCAAGTGCACCATCATCCATGCAAACACATTTCTCTCCTGTGACATCACAATTTTCTTTTACACACTGTCTTCCCATCCGAAATAATTCAGTTCTTTGGTCCTCGCATTGCTGAACATTGGCAAACTTCTTCTTTTCTGCTTCTCCCTTGGCTGAGTATAACTGTCTCCCAGCTTCCCGTCTGGCTATCTGGTACAATTCCCTGCTACCCCCATTCTTCCAGGCTTTCCAGACCTGTTTCTTTGCTCTAATGGCCTTGTCTACTGTATTATTCCAACACCACATTACTCTAGGTCTTGAAGGGACTTTGCACCAGCCACAGATTTGGTCTGTGGCACTCAGTAAGCTGTCACATAGGAATTTCCAGTTATTCTCTATGTCTGAAGTCTGTAGCTCCTCTTCCCTTTCATCAAATTTCTCAATGAGGATGTCCCTAATTCTCTGACCATATGAAGGGTTCTTTAGCTTCCAAGTCCTTCTTTTCTGGATTGCCATGCTTCTGGCCTCGAGTCTAAAGTCACAAATAACTAGTCTATGGGAGGGGGGTACATTCTTCTCCAGGGAGGGTCTTTGTATCCTGCTGTCTGGTGAGGATGAAATCAATCTGCCTAGCAGAGTCACCCGATTGATAGGTTATCAGGTGGCTATCTGGCTTCTTGAAGTTAGTGGAGCAAATTAATAGGTTTCATGCATCACAGGACCTCAGTAGCCTAAATCCCTCTTCACTTTGGGAATCAATTCCATGGCCCCCGTGAACACCATGGAAGATACCAGATTGCTATCCGGCATGCCTATTAAAATCCTCAGCCATGAAGATGAGGTCATTGCCACTCGTCTTTGAGGTAGCTTGTAGAAGGGTATCATAAAAGTGGTCCGTCTGGTTGCTTGGTAGGTCTGCTTCTGGGGCGTAGGGATAGATAATTGTCGCTACAGGACTAGCCTGAGCTTAAGCACTCTATTGCATATCCTGACTACCTCTATAACCTTATCCATCCATTTCTCACATGTGCACAAACAAACAAAAAGGAACGTAGTGTAAATAACGGACAGAATCAAGACTATTGAAAAGGTCGCAAGACGCAACGAAAATTTTAGGAAAATAAAAATAAGGAATAAGTGGAAATTTTACTGGTGAGTGTGTTGAATTATAAGGCACGGAAAGAAAATTACTCTTCCCAAACACAACATCATCATCATCATCATCGTCGTTTAGCGTCCGTTTTCCATGCTAGCATGGGTTGGACGGTTCTACTGGGGTCTGTGAAGCCAGAAGGCTTCATCAGGCCCAGTCAAATCTGGCAGTGTTTCTACGGCTGGATGCCCTTCCTAACGCCAACCACTCCGTGAGTGTAGTGGGTGCTTTTTACGTGCCACCCGTACAGGTGCCAGACAGAGCTGGCAAACGGCCACGAACGGATGGTGCTTTTTATGTGCCACCGGCACAAGGCCAGGCGAGGCTGGCAACGGACACGAAACGGGGCGGTGCTGGCAACGGTCGCGAAACGGAAGGTTCTCTTACATGCCACCGGCACTGGTAACACATCTGCAATTTCCATTGATCGATTTCCATTCTGATCCTCACTTGCCTCAACGGGTCTTCACAAGTAGAGTTTCGACATGCCACCGGCACTGGTAACACATCTGCAATTTCCATTGATCGATTTCCATTCTGATCCTCACTTGCCTCAACGGGTCTTCACAAGTAGAGTATCGACATGCCACCGGCACTGGTAACACATCTGCAATTTCCATTGATCGATTTCGATTCTGATCCTCACTTGCCTCAACAGGTCTTCACAAGTAGAGTTTTGTGTCCCAAGAAGGGAAGGTATGCATACGTAGGCTGGTTCCATCCCAAGTAGAAGGCCACGGGTTATGGACTCACTTGTCCTGCCGGGTCTTCTCGCGCACAGCACACTTCCAGAGGACTCGGTCTCTAGTCATTTCCTCAGTGAGACCTAAAGTTCGAAGGTCGTGCTTCACCACCTCGTCCCAGGTTTTCCTGGGTCTGCCTCTTCCACAGGTTCCCTCAACCGCTAGGGTGTGGGACTTTTTCACACCACTATCTTCATCCATTCTCGCCACATGACCATACCAGCGCAATCGTCTCTCTTGCACACCACAACTGATGCTTCTTAGGTCCAGCTTTTCTCTCAAGGTACTTACACTCTGTCGATTATGAACACTGACATTACACATCCATCGGAGCATACTGGCTTCATTTCTTGCGAGCTTACGCATATCCTCAGCAGTCACGGCCCAAGTTTCACTGCCATGTAGCATGGCTGTTCGTACACACGCATCATACAGTCTGCTTTTCACTCTGTGCGAGAGGCCTTTTGTCACCAGCAGAGGTAAGAGCTCTCTGAACTTTGCCCAAGCTATTCTTACTCTAGCAGTTACACTTTCAGCACACCCGCCCCCGCTGCTGACTTGGTCACCTAGGTAACGGAAACTATCAACTATTTCTAGTTTTTCTCCCTGGAAAGTGACGGAAGTTGGTCTCAGAGCATTTTCAGTGTTTATTGTTCCTGAGCATCTGCCACAGACAAAAACTATTTTCCTAGTTAGCCTTCCTTTGACATTGCTGCACCTCTTATGTGTCCATAGCTTACACTTGGTGCATCTTATAGAGTTTCTACCTACACCTTTTCTACAGATCGAGCAGGGCCATCTACCTGAAGGCGTTTGTGATTTGTCTACCTTCCTACTGATTACGACTTTGGTTTTAGCTAGATTGACTCTGAGGCCCTTCGATTCTAATCCTTGTTTCCACACCTGAAACTTCTCCTCCAGTTCTGATAGCGACTCAGCAATTAGAGCAAGGTCATCAGCATAGAGGAGCTCCCAAGGGCATCCTGTCTTGAATTCCTCCGTTATTGCCTGGAGGACTATGATAAATAGGAGGGGGCTGAGTACTGAGCCTTGGTGGACCCCTACCTCTACCCGGAATTCTTCACTGTACTCGTTTCCAACCCTCACCCTACTAGCAGCGTCCCTATACATGGCCTGCACAGCTCTCACTAACCATTCATCTATCCCTAGTTTCCTCATTGCCCACCAGATAAGGGATCGGGGGACCCTGTCGAAGGCTTTCTCCATGTCAACAAAAGCCAGGTACAGGGACTTATCTTTGGCTAGGTATTTCTCCTGCAGATGCCTTACCAGGAATATAGCATCAGTAGTACTTTTCCCTGGCACAAACCCAAACTGCATCTCATCTAAACTAACTCTCTCTCTAATTAGTTGGGCTATGACCCTCTCCGTAACCTTCATCACCTGATCCAACAGCTTGATACCTCTGTAGTTATTTGTATCTAGGGCGTCACCTTTACCTTTGTAGCAGTTGACTATTATGCTGCTACACCAGTCATTGGGTATGGCTCCTTTGTGTATCCACCTGATTAACTATATAGGTGACTAGGCTATAGCCGACACTACCAGACATTTTGAGCATCTCTGCAGTGATTGCTGATGGGCTTGGGTCTTTTCCTCTCTTCATGCTTCTAATTGCCTTAGCTACCACGGAACTATCAACTCGGATAGCTGGTCCCTCTGTTGGGTCAACATTCGGCAGACTCTCTTTATCCCATTCATTTTCTTTATTCAGCAAACTTTCATAGTGGCATCGCCAAACCTCTCTCTTTGCATCCTCATTTAGCGCAAGTGAACCATCTTCCATGCGAACACACTTCTCTCCTACCACATCACGATTCTCTCTCACACACTGTCTTGCAACGCGAAACACCTCCAGTCTTTGGTCCTCACGGCGCAGAACATTGGCAAATTTTTTCTTATCTGCTTCCCCTCTGGCTAAATAAACCTGTCTC
>NC_043000.1:74010749-74020749 GCF_006345805.1 Octopus sinensis | reverse complement strand
GTAGTTGTCCTTAATTGCTAATTTTTATTCCGAAAAAACTTTTCCTCTCCCGAAATGCAATTCGTAAAAGTTTGCCATTCATCCGGATATAGTATATATAAACCCACCCATGTGCTTCGTTGATGTTGATCAGTTAGCTGATCGGCTTAAGCGAAGCAGGGTCGTTGTTTATTTATAGTATATTCAGGCCTGCTGATGATTACGTTAGTATGAAATCACTGTGATACAGGTCTATATATTTTTAAATGTCTTTCTTTGAAAAATTGCATTCGGTGGGATTAGTAATATTTTTGGTAGAAATGACTGATTGTCCCTCTTAGCGTATGGCGTGTATGTAGAATGCCTCCTGGCATGTATGTATAATGCCCTCTATATATAAATTAATATGTTCAATAAGAAATAATTATTTTCGAAATTTTTTCTCTTATGAGGTTTTTACGCTATCTACCTGACAATTTCTTGTTAAGTTTTCCTTATTAAGTAGTTGTCCTTAATTGCTAAATTTTTATTCCGAAAAAACTTTTCCTCTCCCGAAATGCAATTCGTAAAAGTTTGCCATTCATCCGGATATAGTATATAAACCCACCCATGTGCTTCGTTGATGTTGATCAGTTAGCTGATCGGCTTAAGCGAAGCAGGGTCGTTGTTTATTTATAGTATATTCAGGCTGCTGATGATTACGTAAGTATGAAATCACTGTGATACAGGTCTATATATTTTTAAATGTCTTTCTTTGAAAAATTGCATTCGGTGGGATTAGTAATATTTTTGGTAGAAATGACTGATTGTCCCTCTTAGCGTATGGCGTGTATGTAGAATGCCTCCTGGCATGTATGTATAATGCTCTCTATATATAAATTAATATGTTCAATAAGAAATAATTATTTTCGAAATTTTTTCTCTTATGAGGTTTTTACGCTATCTACCTGACAATTTCTTGTTAAGTTTTCCTTATTAAGTAGTTGTCCTTAATTGCTATATATATATATATATATACATATATATATATACATACATACATGTATATATATATATACATTTCCACACATCTACACAATTGGGATTGTTTTTGGGAGCTGGGGTGCCGCCCATCCAACTGGACACTGCCTCCAGGCCAGTTCAGTAGCCTAGACTTGTTCGTGCACGACTGCAATGCATTGATCAACTGATTCAATTTTTAAAAAAAATCTCTCCAAGCCAACCTCACCCATGCTCAATTGATTGCCCTTGGCGACTTCCGTCGCTGCAACAACATTATCATCAAACTGGTAGGCAAAGGTAGAGCAGTGTTGGTGTGGCGCACAGACCTATACAGAGAGGAAGTGCTCAGCCAACTTCAAAATCCCTCTTCTATCACCTCCTACCCTCCGACCCCACCTCCTATCAAAAGCGAGTGCCCTCCACCATCCATGACCTCATCTCCTCTTCTGATATCCCCCCCACCACCAACCTCATCGTCCAAACACGCTGTACTTCCACCATCTACTTCCTTCCCAAAATACATAAACCCAACAACCCTGGCTGCCCGATCGTTTCTGCCTGTAATTGTCCCACCGAACTCATTTCCAAATAACTTGACCGCATCCTGTTCACTCTAGTTGCTGCCCCCCATCCCACATACACGACACTAATCACGCCGTTCGCCTCTTCAATTCCTTTTCCTTCCCTCCCGGCCCCTCACACCTCCTCACCTTGGACATCAAATTCCTATACACAGGTATTCCCCACAACGACGGTCTCTTAGCCCTCCAATACTTCCTCGACTGTCACCCTGACCCCACACCCAACACCCCCGCCTTCTCCACCTGGCAGAGCTCATCCTCACCTTCAACTGCTTTATGTGTCTGGGTCACATTAATATAAATATATTGTTACGAAACCTGCCGTCGCTCAAACTCGAACCCGGGACCCTACTAAGTCGAGCGACGACGATTGACCAGCTCAGTCGAACGGGAATCCGCAACACAGAGAGAAAACGGTAGTGGGGGGGGGGATGGCAGCGAACTCGAACCGGCGACCGGAGATAACAACAACAACAGGAGGAAGAGAGACACGGCGGAAGGCGATAACTTGCATTTAAGAACAGTTTATACGACTATTACGACATCAAATACAATGTGAAACATAGCAGATACATTGAAGAAAATAACATGCAACAGAATTAAAAAGAAAACAACAAAATCATTTAAACATAACACGTCGTTCGAAAATAATCAAAGGCATGCACGATACAGAACGTCCGAAGCAATCAAAACAAATGTTCAGGGCAAAACAGTTCAAATCAAAGTCTTTCTCTTTCCTTAACACAATGTTCGGATCTTTTCCTTTTGATGGACGGAATTTTCTAGTTAACTAAACAATTTGAAACTTCGTATACTGGTAGAATGTGTCAAAAGAAAACATTATTGTAAACAAAATTGTAATTTCTAATGATTCGAATTTTAACCAATGAAATCCCAGCATCTTCGAATTTTAACCAATGAAATCCGAGCATTTGAGCTCAAGTCATTTGCTGCGTTATCGATATTGATAAACAAACATAGCAGACTCATGCCGCATACACACACACACATACACACACACATATTCAGATACATACACACGTACACTTGCACACACACACACACACACCCTCTCTCTCTCTGTCACTCTCTCTCTCTGTCACTCTCTCTCTCTATCACTCTCTCTCTCTCTCTCTCAAACACATGCATATACATTTGCACAAGCACATAGTAATTAATATATAAGCGTA
The DNA here is from genome assembly GCF_006345805.1 of Octopus sinensis. Classification (NCBI taxonomy): domain Eukaryota; kingdom Metazoa; phylum Mollusca; class Cephalopoda; order Octopoda; family Octopodidae; genus Octopus; species Octopus sinensis. Next base: position 74,017,997 of record NC_043000.1, on the reverse strand, counting down.
CACACACATACAAACGGACATATACATACACACACATACGCACACAAGCATACATACACGTTCGTGAGTTGCCCCTTGCCGCAACAAATTTACACAAAAGGTAAATAAACCAGAAGGAGGGGGGTCAATGTTTCATCGTTTCGGGGTCGATAGAATCGACTTAATACTTTTGTATCTCATGCTTTGCCCCCTCTGTGTTTTGCCCCTTGCCACAACAAATTTACACAAAAGGTAAATAAACCAGAAGCGGGGTTCAATGTTTCATCGTTTCGGGGTCGATAAATTAAGTACCAATTATGCACTGGTGTCGAGGATTTTTTTCCCAATTTATATCACAGTTTCCGACAAACTGGGGCATCCTTTTCTGAAAACATATTTCGCAAATTTTTACAATACGACTCACACTCCACGCGCAAACTCTAGACCGCTTTAGGCATATTATTGTTTTGTTTTTGTTGTTTCTGGCCCTTCAAAACCATGGGAGAAGCCTTTTCGGTGAAAAAAAATAAAGAAAATATTAAAAAAATATCGTTAATATTTTTATTGGGCGACGAAATTCATCGATTTAAGAGATATAGCTGTTATTTCTAGCACATGCAGAGCACATGCAGAAGACAGAAGAGAGAGAAGGATGAATAAGACGTGTGTGTGTGTGAGTTTTTAGATGCAGAAAATGGTTGGAGCTCAAATGGTAGGATTTCATTGGTTAAAATTCGAATCATTAAACTACGTTAAACTTAGAAATTACAATTTTGCATTCAATTTTGTTTACAATAATGCTTTCTTTTGACACATTCTACTAGTATACGAAGTTTCAAATTTTTTAGTTAACTAGAAAATTCCGTCCATCAAAAGGAAAAGATCCCAATGTTCTTTATAATCTCTTTCTTTTCTTTTTCTCTTTAACACAGTTCTTTGTTTTTTAACAATTCTTTTCTTCCTCTTCAACAACTCTTTTCACAATGTTCTTTTTTTTTGCAACATAGTTCACAATTTACATAAACAAACATACCGTTACGAGCTCCAACTACAATGGCCAATGCTATCACGCCGTAATCTCCCTCACCTCCTCAATCCTCTGTGTATGTCTTTCTTTACCTCTCGCTTGTCATCTCTCACATTCACTGTCTGTCTTTCTCAACGTTGTTGCTGCCTCTCCCATCACTACCTTGCCAGCCTCTCCCATCACCACCTTGCCAGCTGACTGTCTCTTCCGGCCCTTTTGCTGTCTCAGGCAGAACAGCCAAACTGCCCTGTTGCCATCTCACTGTCTCAGGCAGAACTGCCAAACTAACCCAGCGCGTCGCATTTTAAAGGGGGGTTTCTTAAACTTTCCCTGACCGGAAAAGGGTCAGAGGTCTCTTCCAAACCCATTAATCTCTCCAGAAAATAACAGAACAAAGCGCAATAATTTTTTTTCCAGACTCTCCGACTACAAGCCAACAAAATGGGTCATAGCACTTTTTTTCAACTGACCTCCATATCACTATATATATATATATATATACTCTTTACTCTTTTACTGTTTTACTTGTTTCAGTAATTTGACTGCGGCCATGCTGGAGCACCACCTTTTAGTACTTATTCTATCGGTCTCTTTTTGCCGAACCGCTAAGTGACGGGGACCTAAACACACCAGCATCGGTTGTCAAGCAATGCTAGGGGGACAAACACAGACACACAAACACACACACATATACATATATATACATATATACGACAGGCTTCTTTCAGTTTCCGTCTACCAAATCCACTCACAAGGCATTGGTCAGCCCGGGGCTATAGCAGAAGACACTTGTCCAAGATGTCACGCAGTGGGACTGAACCCGCAACCGTGTGGTTGGTTAGCAAGCTACTTACCACACAGCCACTCCTGCGCCTATATATATAATATATATATATATATATAATATATATATATATATATATATATATATATTCTAATATAATATTCAACTAGTGTTTGGGTCACGATGGGAACAAGAATGGGCCCCAATTTCGCCAACCTCTTTGTTGACCACATTGAGGCCCAAGCATTCTCCCAATTCTCCGGGCCGACCTCAGAGCTATACGGTCACTACATAGACGACTGTATAGGTGCCATCTCCCTCTCCTGTGAACAATTCTGTCACTTCATCTCTTTCCTCTCTAACTTCCACCCTTCTCTCCAATTCACTTCTACTATCTCTGACACCTTTGTTAACTTCCTTCATATCTCTCTTACCATTGACCACCCCTCCCACTCTCTCACCACCTCCACCTTCTTCAAACCCACAGATTCCCACCTCCATCTCAAATTCTCCTCCTCCCATCCCTCCCACACCAAACGGGCCACCTCCTACTCCCAGTTCCTCCGCCTCCAACGCTTGTGCAGTCGGGACCAGGATTTTGAGACCCAGTCCCAGTACCTGGCCCGCCTGTTTAGGCATCGAGGATACCCCTCAACCCTTGTCCAAAACGCCCTTGCCCGCACTCGTCGAATGGATCGCACCACCGCCCTTTCTCCTTCCCCTCACCAACACTCTTTCCTCCTTTTCCACCTCTCTACTCTACCCCTTCGTCGGAGGATACTACGGGCCTTCCGTCATCTCCAGCTCGATCCCACCACCTGCCCCATTTTCCCCAACCCACCCTTGTCCTCCTTTAAACGCGCCCGGAACCTACGCGATCTTCTGGTCTGTAGCACCTTCTCTTCCCCACCAGCCCCACAAACATACAAACCATTATACACACACATAAACGTACACACAACCACCTACAGACACATACTCAAGCACACGCGCATACAGCAACAAAATGCACACATAATCCGACACACATCTCCACATTCACACACACATATACACATGCACGCACATACACACATGCACACACGCACATACATATGCACATAATACACGCACACACATATACACACGTACATGCACACATAAGCACAGGTTCGCACATATACCTCCAACACACAATACTTATACAGATGCACACAATTATACGAACATGAGCACAAACACACACGCACATACACGCACGTAAGCACACGCACACAAGCACACACATACACACAGATACGCACACATATGCCTACACAAAGCCCACACACAACTCCCCACACAACCCACGCATACACATACATATACATACACACACAATATATGCATTCACGCACACACACATATGCATACATATATAGACACATACACACACGCGTACACACATATGCGCACACATACCTAACACTCACAACCCCACGCATACACGTATATACACCCACATACGCATACATAACTACACGCACAAAAAACGCACCTATATCCCCTATACAACCCCTCGTTCACACACACAAAATACACATGCACATACTCAGACATGTACACACGCACATACACTCACACGCACACACGTGTATATACACACGCACAGGCAAATGAACCTATACATACCTCCCATACACACACAGCACACATACATACACTCACACAATTATACATACATGTACACACACATACGCACATACAAGCACACACACACATACACAAAGTAAAGTACAGTTACTCCACACATACATAAAGTAAAGTACAATTACTCCACACACACACAACCCCTACGCATACACACACACACTGAAAATAAAACACACACACTACATATACATACACACTCACATACATACTTCAAACTACTAGTACCTTCTACTGACCATTCCCCTACGCACATGTGTAGGTAAACACAACTTCTACCAAAATTTTTACCATAAATTCTTCCTATGACCTTAAATGATACTATAGATAAACAGCCACAACCACACACACACAGACACATGTGCTATCATTACACAGACACACACACACACACACACACACACACACTCACACACAGACCTGTGCGTATGCACATACCCACACATACACACATACCTCCTTCTCTTGCACTCTCCTGTCTTTGAAAGAACTTTTTCTTCACCCATTCCCTTTAGCCAATAAAAACACACGCACTATATATTTGGTGTTACTTTGCTTCAGCGTTATTCATTTTTTACATTAATCTTAATCTTATTTCGCGAACTCAATCCACCAGAGTATTAAGGTCACGATAGACTACCCCACTAAACACCCTAACCATAGACTACCAGTACTAGACACATAACTCTGGCTGGAAACTGAGAATAATAAAACCCGAATCCTTCATTCGTACTATGCCAAACCTATGGCTTCCTAATACTTGATCCACCGGAACTCAGCTATCGCGGACAATGCCAAATTCAATATTTTGATGGCTAACCTCGTCAGAATAATGCGAAACGTGTCCCGCATGTGCGAGCCTACAGAGTTAAAGAGACACATACAACATTTCGGTCACCGCATGCAGTTCTCAGGTTACAGCCATAAAAAAGGATCAGAGTATACAAAGGAGCCATGAAGAAATTTGATACTGTCTTATGTAATGATAGGAATGAGATTTTCCCACTCTATAGGAGCAAATCATGGAATACTATTGAAAGGACTAAGACGAAAATAGGGAAGGATAACTCTTGATATGATAGCCACAAATACCAGAGTGTCATGTTCGTCGACACCACCCCTAGAGGCGAACTGGCGTACCGCTTTAGAAGGGCCCATGACAAACTTAAGCTAAGGATTAAGGTTGTTGAAAGGCCAGGCAACCCTATCAAATCCCTAATCGGCAGGACCTACCCTTTTAGTAGAACCCCCTGTACGGATAGGAACTGTACTGTGTGTAGATTTAGCCCACAAACAAACTGTAAATCCAGAAATGTAGTCTATAGTATAAGATGTATAGAGGGACGATGCAGTAACAAGACAACGACATACGTAGGGGAAACGGCACGGAGCATAGGAGAGCGGGTAAATGGACATTGGAGAGAACTTAAGGAAGAAAAGAGCTCATCGGTTCTGTACCAACACACCGAGCAAGAACATGGGGGCTCACTCAACAACATAAAAGTTAAAATCTTGTCCATACATAGAACAGATGCAACAATAGATAAATTACGGAGCTACACACATAATAGAAGATAAACCTAGCCTGAATAGTTAACTGGAATGGAACACTAGCACACACCACATCATATGATAGAAGAAGATCCCTATAAACTGGTAACAATATAAACAAAACTAAAAACATAATAAAATACACAGATAAATAAACAAATGGAAGTAAATAACTATATACATTAATAATAATAATAATAATAATAATAATAATAATAATAATAATAATAATAATAAGTAAATGTAAACACGTGAACAAAATAAAAATAAACAAAAACAAATTACACGAACTTATATAAACAGGAGATACAAATATTACAGACACTTCCCCTCTCCCCACACACATACTAACTAAACATAGACACACATAGAGGTATATGCATGCGCAAATGAAGACACATACAATAAGAATACAAAATACAAGATGGCTGACCGTTAGTAAGGAGAGACACAAATAAGAAAGAAGAAAGCAAAGGACCACTGATGAGGTCACAGGAGTGTGACGACAGAACTCTGGCCGAAATAAGATTAAGATTAATGTAAAAAATGAATAACTCTGAAGCAAAGTAACACCAAATGTATAGTGCATGTGTTTTTATTGGCTAAACTGGCAAAATGACCATTCCTAAATACAACAATATCTGTTTCAACACACGATTTCACATCAAAAATCTTGCAAAACAAATATATAAACGTAATATCTCTATAAATATGTAAAAAATATATAAAAATATAGATATAAAATATATAAGTAAAAAGTATAGAGAGATAAAAAAGCTTGTACGTGGACACAATTTAGATAGCAAGTCCTATCTGTAATCTCTGTGGGGGACCAAAAATGTAACAAATATTTAGCCACACATGGACATCTTTCGAAAAGTTTAGTTTTTGAATTTAGACATGTGGTGGGGGTCTAAGCTGCTTTTCCAGATGAGCCATCTTTCCACATCACAAAGACCGCATTTTCCACTGCCGTTGGTGTAAGGCTTAAAGTTGGCTAAGATTTCCCAATGGATGTTGTAATTGACACCTTTATCTTTCAAGGACCATATATGACTGGATGATTTGGTCGTTTACCTTTTATCCCAGTGCCTGAAGCTCAAGGTGTGATTATTGAACCTTTGTAAGGCCCACGTATTTCTTCGTCGAAACCGTGTCCTTAGTGGATATAGAGTCCACAGTGGCTTCATAAATGATGGTTTTGGACTTTTCCTGATGTATACTTTTTACTTATATTTCTTATATATTATATATATATATTTATATATTTTTTACATATTTATAAGAGATATTGTTTTGTAGGTTTATTGCTCATATATTTTTTACATATATTTTTTCTGTATTCTACCTTCCACCCTGCATTTTCCCTGAGTGTATATAGACGTGTATATGGAATCTTTTGTGTACGCGTGTGGATGTGTGCTTGTGTGCGTGTATGTGCATATATAGACGTGTGTGTGTGTGCATGCATGTGAGTATGCGCGTATATAGACGTGCTTTACTCATATCACATATTTTTTACACATTCTTTTACACATTTTTCTATATTTTGCTTTTAGCCCTGTTTTTTCTTCTGCATCTGCGTATATAGACGTGTACCTTTTTTTTCTCTTGCGCGCGCGCGTGTGCGCGTATATAGACGTGTGCGGGTATGCGCGTATATAGACGTATGTGTGTGCGTGCATACGAGTTTGTGCGTATATAGACAAGTTTTACTCTTATTGCTTACTTTTTACACTTTTTTTACACATTTTTCTGTATTTTGACTTTAGTCCTGTTTTTCTTGTGCATGTGCGTATATAGACGTGGGCATGAACCTTTTTTGTGGACGTGTGTGTGTGCGTGAGCGTGTATGTGGGTATGTATATATTTTTTTGGCGAATGTGTGGGTGAGCATGTGTGTGTTTCAAGTGAGGGTGGATGAGTATATACTTATAGGCGCATGTACGTTGATGTGCAGGCACGCATGTGTAGGTATGGACATGTGCGTTTACGCGAATACTATGAACATTTTTACTCCCATACATTTACTCCCTCCCCTCACTTAGCAGTCATCCTAATAGCTCTTTTGTCTTAATAACGGTCAATCACACAGTAATTTTTCTTTGTTTAACGGTCATTTTCATAGCATTTTTTTCAATGGCTGGGTAACTGAAGAGATGGCGGCGTGGGTTTCCGCCCCGACATCCGAAACTCGGAGTTTTATCATGGCTGCCGAATAATTGTCATATATTATATA
>NC_043000.1:74003249-74005749 GCF_006345805.1 Octopus sinensis | reverse complement strand
ATATTATAAATATATCTCTTTTTTACTTAATAAATTCAATGCCATAATATACTAGATTAGGCATTAAATAATATCAACATGGGGAAGTACTAATGCAATCGTATATAAGAACATCACAGAAATTTTTAAAAATTAATATATTGTAAATACTTAAGTTAAAATGTGATAAAATAAATAAGAAGAAATAATTACGGTTACACACATATTATAAGTACAAACCAGTATATATGTATTCATGTATTATTAAAATAAAAATAAATGATAGATATGTATGTATAAAACTACACTTGTATAAGTAAATAAGTAAAAAATAAATAGATAACAAATTAGATGACTTGATATGTATGTATAAATCTACACTTAAATAAGCAAATAAATAAATAATTAGAAGACTAAATGCAGAGATAGATACCATTATAATAAAATAAAAAATAAAGTGAATATATATATTATATTGATGAAAGTAAACATGTATGGAAGGATAATTTAAAGTACAGATCCAGAAGACTATAGATATAAACTAAATATATAAGGCTGGTAATATTTATAAAGCCAAATGTTTGTAAATGAAAAGGTTTATTAGTAAGTAGCATAAGATACAAATTAAGGTGAGTACAAAGAAAGACCAAATATACAATATAAACCTGCCAAATAAACACATACAAAAAACCTAGATTCTCAACCTAAACAAACCAAACTCACAAAAGGCTCTCATATATTACATATTACACAATAGCATTACATTATCTAGAGCTAGGTATCTAACCAAGATATACATATACACTATGCAATATTAGAAAACTTCAAAAATCACATATTACAAGGCAAATACCAAAATGAATATGTTATTTCATGTCATATTGCATTTCCCTTAAAAACAAGACAAAAACCCACATATAAAAAACAAGAAACAATTAATACTAGACACATCTATTATTATTATACAAATGTAGCTATAAAATTATAAAATTATAAATTTATAAGTTGCATACTTTAGAATTATAGAAGACCACTGGTATAGTTAGTTATAGAAGGGAGTTAAACAATTATTAATAGTAGAAGTGCTAAGTTCTATTTGAATCTAGAAAAGGTGAACGGTAGTCTATGAATGCAAAAAAAGTTTTTTTCATATATGTTGTTAATAATTTGCCTACCCGCTTTAATAATGAAAAAAATTTCATTAATACATAGAGAGCATTTTTTTATCTTTTCCATTATACACAGGTGCTGAAGTTAGTATTTTCCAGTTTAATCTAAAATCTAAGTTCTTACTTTTAAGTTCCCAGATGTATGCACTTAACCCTGTAGAGTACATTCTATTTTTATTTCTAAAAGTATATCTGTGATAATTCAATCTGTTTTATGCTATTCATAGTTGCCCCGATGTACACCCTACTACTCAATTGTGTATCTACAGTGCATTGGTAAACTACCTCCTTCCTGAGGCATTGATTACCAAACACACATTTATTTCTGTTTCTGAAATTACAAAGATTAACAGAATGAGGTAATCTAAGATTGGTCCCCACCCCTGTACCACCATTCACATTATAAGTGTTACAATTGTTATCATCATCCAAACCCAAAATCAACGAATGAGTTAATTTCACATTATTGGCTATATTCCTATCACTAGTACTAGTATTGGTAGTAGTAGAATCATCTATTACATTTATATTATCCCTAGCAGGTACGGTGCACTCATAATTAGTAAGGAGGTTGTTCACATTAGTTCCAAGAAAGTTTCTGTTCCTATTATTATTAAAGAGGGGCAAATTTCCATTGTCTAAATTCAATTTTCTATCCTTATAGAAGTAATCCAGTTTCCTGTTATTAAAAGAGGAGATAATGGTGGCTAGATTATGAGTAATGCTATATCCCACTCTAACAGTACCGTTGTTAATTAAAGGACTAAATTTATTCTTATCCTTACCAAAATGCCTAAATATAACATTATGCAAAGCTCTCACTATGTTTGTTTTAATCTGCATTGCATATGGGATAATCAGCCAGAGTGTATCCTTATCAGAATTAGGATTGCCTATCGAATTATTGTTATTTGTAAAAATCCTATTCCTAGACCAACCCATAAGTTTACTATTCTTACCACTGTCATTGTTATATCTATCTATATCAATATTCCCATGATTATTACGCAAGTAAACTTTACCAATATCATGTCTACCATAAGTTTTAATATGTATATTATTATTAATATTACTACTATTACCCGTTTGCTCAGATCTATTTAAGCTACCGTTCACCTTACCGAGGTAACATTACCTCTCTACAATTATTATAGGTGTTATCATATTTCTATTTTTCTATTCTTATGTTTATTATTGTTTATCCTAAATCTATTGGTGTTGTTCCTAATAGTTCCACCTCCATTAGGAGGGTTCCCCTTAGGTATAAACCATATCTTACTTTTGTATCCTGCCTTAAGCAATGCTACATTGTATCTATCACAATGCTTGTTAAAAATTTCCTCGTTAGAGGA
>NC_043000.1:73999033-74000649 GCF_006345805.1 Octopus sinensis | reverse complement strand
AGAAGTAGATAGGTTCTTGGAGGAACAGGAGAAGTTGGTCTTGATTTTAAACTTTGTTCTTGTTTGAATTAAATTCAGAGCCTTCAAGTAGGAAGGGGCAGGTGCCACAGTTTGGGCGTGCACATTTTTTAACTGATGGGGGTGGATGTGGTGTGTGAAGTTTGGCATTTGTCAAGAGTTTTTTCAAAGATTTATGTTGCTTTTTACATTTGAGGATTTTATGTGTATTGATAATGTTATTCATTTTTGGGTCTGTGGACAGTAAAATGAGGTTTTGTATGATTTTGGTATATGCTTCGATATTTTTGGGGTTGCGGGTGGAAATGTATGGAAGTATTTTGGTGTTGTGTGTGTTGTTGGGTTGGGTGGTGTTCAGTGTATCGTTGTCTAGTTCTTTGGCACGTTTTATTCCATACTCTATAAGGGTGGAGGGATATTGACGTTGTAATAGTGTTTTTTTGAGGTCTTGAAAGCGTATTTCTCAAGTTTTTGGATCCGAGACAATGGTGCATACCCTTTTAGCTAAGTTGAAAGGGATATTTATCTTGGTGTGTTTTGGGTGGCATGAGCTAAAGAGAAGGTATTGTTGTGAGTTTGTAGATTTGTGGTAGATGTGTTATGATTTGGTTGTTAGGTGTTTTTATAATTAGGAGATCAAGGAAAGGGAGATGATGTTTTCTGAATTCCATAGTGAATTGGATGTTGCGATGTATGTTGTTCAGTATGGTTTTAAATTCGTGTGCTAAAGACAAAAATCCAAAATTTTACATATTCCCCTTCTACCAATGTAAAGATGGAATCACTACACAAGAAAGAATTAACAAGGAGAATCTTTTTATTGAAAAATTCAAAACGCATCTTAATATGCAAACTCCACGATGATCATACTTCTTTTTTCTACCTCATTCTTCATGGACGGACTAATACTAATATATAAGGATATCATGCAGTTACCACTTCAAGCTAAAAATTATATTCTTTCTTTATTATTATCATCATTATCATTTTTGTTATATATGAAATAACAATCTGAAATGAAATTATAAATTGGTTTATGTAAATTTATATAATTAGAAAACAATATAATTAAAGTGTTAAAATCTGAATGTTAAGTTAGCAAACAATTATATAAAAAAAGATAATGCAAATGAAGCTCGAGATACACAAAGACTTTACAATGATCGGTGAACCTATTTTTTAAATTTTTGTATATGTTTATTATTTTTTTGAAAAAAACAATGTAATTTTCTGTTTTCCCCCTCCTCAATTATAAAAAAATGTTCTTTTCACCTTACAATTCTTGAAAAGTAACATTGCGACGAAAACTAATTGGAGTTAATATTTTTTTTTCAATTAAAAAAAAATTTCCATACACCCATTTTCATTAAAATTTCCCTTCAATTTAGAATTTCTCTATGTACGGTCAACACAACCCCACCATCTATTGATTGTATTTATATATATAATATATATATAATATTTATATATATATATACACACATATTATATTTATATATATATATACATACATATATATATTTATATATATTATATTATATAAATATGTATTTATATATATAATACATATAAATATATTTTATATATATATATAACAT